>NW_019154094.1:40158580-40344217 GCF_002288905.1 Enhydra lutris kenyoni | reverse complement strand
ACTCGATCCCAGGACGCTGGGATCATGACCTGAGCCGAAGGCAGCTGCTTAACCAACTGAGCCACCCAGGCGTCCCAATAAATAAAATCTTTAAAAAAAAAAAAAAAAATGCCTTTCCATTTCCTGCTTTGCTTTAAGCAGTTTTTGAGTCCTCTGAGTATCACAGTAATTTTGAAAACTATTTAAGAGCATTTGTGTGTAACCATGTTAGACTTCCTGAAAAATCTAAATAAGATTCATAGGTTTTTCCATTTTAAAACTATATTTACTCCCTCCAAGCGCCTATGTGGATTAAGAAGCATAATCTCACTTTATAGAGATGGAACACCTTCTTCCAGTTTATGCTTGTGCCTTCAAGTCTACCAGCTTGTCTCTTATAGAAAAGGGACTTCCTGGGGTGCCTGGGTGCTCAGTGGGTTAAGCCTCTCCCTTCAGCTCAGGTCATGATCTCAAATTCCTGGGATTGAGCCCTGCATCAGATTCTCTGCTCAGCAAGGAGCCTGCTTCCCCTCCCACCTGCCTGCCTCTCTGCCTGCTTGATTCTGTCAAATAAATAAATAAATAAAATCTTTAAAAAAAAAAAAAAAAGAAAGAAAGAAAGAAAGAATGAAAAGAAAAGGGACTTAACAGTTTCTAACTCTTAGCCTTCCCTGTGATCCACTGAGTAACCACCACTTATAATCTACCACTTCTTAGCTAGTTGTAATAAGTGGTTATACCCTTCACACAAAATCCCAGCTTTACTAGTGTAATTTTTTTTTTTTTTTTAATTTTTTGGGCCGCCTGCGTGGCTCAGTCGGTTAAGTGGCTGCCTTCAACTCAGGTCTCCATCCAGGGAACATTATCAGGCTCCTTGCTCAGCGGGGAGCCAATTTCTCCCCTGCCTGCCATTCCTCCTGCTTGTGCTTGCTCTCTCTTTCACTCTCCCTTGCTCTGTGTCAAATAAATAAATAAAGTCTTAAAAAAAAATTTTTTTTAAACTAGTGCAATTCTTTTAAATGGAGACCACTGACCCAACCCTGATGATTTCATCATGTGTAATTTGCCCATTAGTTCTAGAATATTCTAGTTGTACCACTTGCTTATCTAAAAGGTAAAGAAACATTATTACCTCTATTGGTATTGCTCCCGTTCCACACATCGGATCAACTATTATATCAGCAGGTTGAGGAGCACAGAGCCTACAGAAGAGAAAATAGCCTATATGAAAAGACTTCAATCAATAGCTGAGGCTTTCACACACACTATTCCTGAAGCTATAAAGATCAAGGACCTATTAATGCTGGCATTAAGGAACACCAATCAATATTCATTTTAAAAATCAATTTGTAATTAAGAGATTGAGTCTATATCCTAGAAGTTATAAAAAAATTACATACAGCTAAAAGTACCCTCTGACCCAACCAAAATCACATTTCAGTGGCAGATGGAATTTAGCTTCCAGATCTTTCAATATATACATGTACATCTATCCATCCATGTCTTTAGAAAACACATAGTGTTACTTTGTATATAAACCTCTATTCCATAAGAAAAAAAAAAACTCAACTGTGTTTCAAGTAAAACATGTATTGATAAGTATCGATAATAAGTTTACTGGCAATTAGACATTTAATATTCCTTTCCTTATGAATTTAATTTTAAAGAACCTTGCCAAAATAACTGCTTTACTCTGAGCACTCAGTATTTGCCAAGTCATGGATTTAAGCTCTTTGCATGCATTATCTCATTTAATCTTTTTAACAGTTTTTCTGCAGATGACCCAAGATTTCTCAGTATCTTTCCTATAAATACCCCCTCCTATCCAATCATCAGTTTTTTGTTTTAAATCTTAAACTAGCTTACTTAGGTTTCTAATAGTTGCACCCAAAAGAACTCTCCATGTTCCTGGCTCCTACCATAATGCCTGGCAATACACAATAAATGTTTGTTAAATCAATGAAGGAAGACTGGGAGCTGTTCCTTTATCAAACGGGCCCAGTATTCTATTACTGTCATTGTATGGATAGGTTCCAATTGTGCTGAACTGTAACTCCATGGATGAGTAGAGTGAAAGAGGAAGCAAAGACTGGAAGAGAAGGAAATATAATAAACAATTAATACCAGCATATACCAGACACTATATAACCGGTATTAAGCATACAGTTCTACATTTACTCCTCACTAACAATCCTTTAAGTCTCACATCAAACCCATTTTGCAGTCTGGAGAACAGAAACCTAGAGAAGACAACTTGTCCTAGAGGTGGGAAGAAGCGCCCAATAAAAGGGTAAAGGACAAATGAGAAAGAAAGCTAGGTCTTGCACTTGAAAAAGTGGAAAATCCTGGATGGTTCCTGAGATGCTGTGAGTACAAATTTTAAAAAATATTAGTAAAAGTTCCCTGTGTTTATTTACATATTATACACATTTTTTGCCCCCCCCACCCTATATTATGCACATTTTAAAAATCTTTCCTTTCAGGGCACCTGGCTGGCTAAGCCAGTAAAGCATGTGACTCCTGATTTCCGGGTTGTTTGAGCCCCAAAATGGGCTTAGAGATTACTTAAAATAAATAAGTAAAAATTAAAAATATAAAAATCTCTGCTTTCATCTGTGTCATGGCACAAAAATGAAACACAGCAAAATTTGCTTTATTTCCCAATATACGCTATATACTTTGTAAACAGAAATGTTCAGAGGCAGATGAAAACTACTGTTTTCATTTTAAAATCAAGAAAATGGAGATGGTAGTCATGTGTTATTTTCAGGATTACAAAGAATCAACACTAGATACAAAAGAAACAGATGATTAGCTTTTTATCCTGTTGTTTATTCACTAAATTCCAACACAGTACTTCACAAAAAATTCAAGTGTTTTAAAGGGAAAATCCAAATCAAGGTGTCAGATTTATTTTTTAAAAAGATTTTATTTATTTATTTGAGAGAGAGAGAGAGAGAGGAAAAGAGAGAATAAGCAGGGGGAAGGGGAGAGGGAGAGAGAGAAGCAGACTCCCTACTGAGTGGAGAGCCTGGCAAGAGGCTTGATCCCCTGACCTGAGATCATGACCTGAGCTGAAGTCAAACACTTAACAGACTGAGCCACCCAGGTGCCCTGATTGATTTATTTATTTGAGAGAGAGAGAGAGAGAGAGAGCACGCGCATGCGCGAGCAGGAAGGGCAGAGAGAGAAAGAGAGTGCAAGTGCAGGTGTGGGTGAGTGGGGGTTGGGAAGAAAGGGAAGGAGAGAGAATCCTCAAGTAGATTTTCCGCTGAGCACAGAGCCCATCATGGGGCTCGATCCCAGGACCCTGAGTTCATGACCTGAGCTGAATCAAGAGTCAGACACTTAACCAACCGAGCCACCCAGGCGCCTCCGAAAGTGTCACTTTAATCTAGATGGCAAACTCATTCTCTTACCTAAGCATCCCATAGGCAAGAGTAGATCTAAGAGTTGTAGGTCCAAAATGTGTGATATTTCTTCGGTGGAGACTCTCTTCTGTCAATGCAATGCCCACAACAATTTCATTATCATGGATGTTCAAAAGAACCTATAGAAGAAAAACAGAGAATAAAATAGAAGCACCTGGATGGCTCAGTAGATAGAACACGTGACTCTCAATCTCAAGGTTATGACTTTAAGCCCCACACTGGGTATAGAGATTACTTAAAAATAAAACCTTAAAAAAAGAATAAAAGTTTTAGGATTGTTTACACTTCACTGTTACTAAACTTTATTAATTAAAAATTTTTTGTCTTATCATTGAGCTATACTTTACATAAAGTGGACAAATCCCAAACACACAACACAGGGAATTTTTACTTATACACACTGTGTAACTGCCATTGAGATAAAGATACACAGTATTTCTTAAAAAAAAAAAAAAAAGATATACAGTATTTCTAGCACAGGACAGAAGGCTCCCCGCCTTGTCCTCTGACAGTACCCACCCAAAGTAATCATTAATCTGACTACCAACAGCACAAATTAGTTTTCTTTTTTTGAACTTCATATAAATAAATCATCTAGTATGCACTCTTAAATTTTAAAACATTTTATTCTTTTTATTTACTGTAAGTTACTGTAAGCAGATATCCCCTGAATTTTTATAATATCAACATATTTTGTAGGTTTATGGCTTACACACATTTTTTTAAAATTTTAACTTTTTTGGAAAAGGTTTCGAACATATAGAAATGCTACTAGAACACTTGCATAGTAACTCCTAAATATACCCTGCATTTAGATTAACCAACTGTTGACCACGTCATATTTGCTTTATCACCTATTATTTTCTTACTGTGTTTTTAAATTTGACTCACTAATGCCTATGAAATGCTTTTCTGTCCTACTGTTTTTCTAACACACGGTGAAATATAAAATATTCAAGTAACAAACATTCTCCAGTCTTCCACATAACATGATCTTAACAAGAGCACCAGCTGACACTTACCTAGCACTTCTTATATGCAAGCCATTGTTCTCTACTTTAAATTCACTACATTTCATATTCACATCCTCCAAGCTAGTTATCTTTTTAATTTATTTTCTTTTGTTGCAATGTAGTTGACACACAATGTTACACTGCTTTCAGGTGAGTTAGGTATTTTTTTTTAAGATTTTTTATTTATTTATTTGACAGAGATCACAAGTAGACAGAGAGGCAGGCAGAGAGAGAGGCAGAAGCAGGCTCCCCGCCGAGCAGAGAGCCCGATGCGGGGCTTGATCCCAGGACTCTGGGATCATGACCTGAGCCAAAGGCAGAGGCTTAACCCACTGAGCCACCCAGGTGCCCCAGGTGAGTTAGGTATTATCTTCCTTTTAAAGTAGGGAAATTGAGGAAGAGACGTCCTCTTACTTACCCAAAGTCATAGAACACTGAAGTTAGAATTTGAATCCAGGCAGTGTGGCTTCAAAAATCTGTGCTCTGAGCCCCCCTGCTAACTTCTGGACATTACTATTCT
The DNA here is from genome assembly GCF_002288905.1 of Enhydra lutris kenyoni. Taxonomy (NCBI): domain Eukaryota; kingdom Metazoa; phylum Chordata; class Mammalia; order Carnivora; family Mustelidae; genus Enhydra; species Enhydra lutris. The sequence goes on along the minus strand of NW_019154094.1, from coordinate 40,339,274 downwards.
AGTTAGCCTAGTCATTCTTGTAACAGCTATTACATCGAAAAAAAAGGAAAGGGGAATTGTTCTTCTGATTTGATATGCAAAAAAAAATGTACAGAGAGAATAAGTGACTTGCCCCAGATTCAGGTGTCCCAAAAGCAACAGAAAATGACTTCTTGGTGAAAATGTCAGGTGCTATGGACCTTTTAAACTGTCAGAGATTTAAAGACTACTTAGCATGGCCCACATGTGAATCACCTGATTAGCAGAAGACTGAGACCAAGGAGAGTAAGAATGCAAAAAGAGGCATCTACATTTACGGATCTAGCAGAATTTAAGAAAGGGAAGGGAAGAGCTGCCTGTAGGATGAGTATTAGCAATGATGTCCTGATTTTAGGAGGTTGGGGTTTATTTTAAAAATGTACTCCACTTTTTTTTTCGTAGTAAAACTCTACAACCAAGACACAAAATACAAAATAACTGCTTTAATTCTGGTTGGATTTTATAATCTGAAAATCCAAATAATGTAAAAAGTACTAGATTAAAAAACTCAAGTCTTAATATTTCCCATCTACTGAGCACTTAGTTTTCAGCAGGTTCACACCAAATATCCAAAATGTATTATGTCATTTAACTTTCAGGACATACTTAGAAGTATATGCCACTGCTGGCTCCATTTGAAACAGAGGCTCAGACAGTATCTTGTCCAAAGTTAAGCCGTTGTAGAGTCAAAATCTGAATCTAGATTTGTCTCATAGCCCATGCTCTTGTTAACCACACCCTATTAGCTCTGTGGCCACAATTTAGCTGACCATAAAACTGGTTAGGCTAAAAATGCTACCTATCTGTGATGGCCTTCTCGAATCATCATAATCAGAGCCAGTACGTACCTCCACATCAAAGTTGGTCATGTCAGCCTTCCACTTAAAGTAATCTTGAACAGCACCCCCAAAATCTCTTGCAGCCTCATTTGAGGAAAAGCAATGTTTCTCTCCAGCCCGGTTGCATGTGACTCTAAACTTCAGCACTTTAGGATGAGTTTCTTCTTTTTCATCCTTCTCGTCTTTGGAAGATGCCAAATCATCACCTACTAATGTTGATATCTCTTCTTTGATGGCTGGATTTTCATAATAGTCTAAGATATGGGAATCTAAGGTATTATTAGTGAATCCTTTTTTATCCTCTTTCTCATCTGTTTTGTCTCCTTGTCCATTATCAATCTTTTCTCTACCTGAATTCTGATTTATCTTTTTGCGCTTTGTTTTTTTTTTCTTGAAACTGGTGTTAATTTTCCATACTTTTAAAGGGTCTGACCATGGAAGCTTCCCAGCCAGTTCTTCAAAATCCTTGAGAACTTCTTCCTATAAAGGACAGAGAATGAAATCCATACATCTCTCTCATCACCTTCACTGAATAAATCCCTACACTTTGCCTATAGACTACATTAATCATTACATTGGGGGTGGTAGAAGTACAGGACAAAAGAGGAAATAAGATAATGTCTATAATTAAGGAAATTAAAATTTCATTGAAATTTAAGATAAACACAAATTAAGCAACTGAAGAATAATACTAGACCTGTAGATCAGAAGTTGGGTTTTAAGATTAAAATGTAAGCAATCAGGGACGCCTGGGTGGCTCAGTTGGTTAAGCAGCTGCTTTCGGCTCAGGTCATGATCCCAGCGTCCTGGGATCGAGTCCCGCATCGGGCTCCTTGCTCATCGGGGAGCCTGCTTCTCCCTCTGCCTCTGCCTGCCATTCTGTCTGCGTGTGCTTGCTCTCTCTCCCTCTCTCTCTCTCTGACAAATAAATAAATAAAATCTTTAAAAAAAAAAAAAAAAGATTAAAATGTAAGCAATCAGAAACTATTAAAAATGGTTACCCCTAGGGAGGGGAAGTGGGTGGATGAAAAATGGGAGGGAGGGGTGCCTGGGTGGCTCAGTGGGTTAAAGCCTCTGCCTTCAGCTCGGGTCATGATCCCAGGGTTCTGGGATCGAGCCCCACATCGGGCTCTCTGCTCTGCGGGGAGCCTGCTTCCTCCTCTCTCTCTCTGCCTACTTGTGATCTCTGTCTGTCAAATAAATAAATAAAATCTTTAAAAAAAAAAAAAAAAGAAAAAAAGAAAAATGGGAGGGAAATTTACCTCTCACTGACTGACTTCCTTCTGAATTTTGTGCTATATATACATACTACTTTTAAAAGTAACTTTCTTTTTTAAAAGATTTTATTTATTTGACAGAGAGATAGAAAAGTAAGCAGAGCAGCAGACAGAGGAAGAGAGAGAAGCAGGCTCTCTGCTGAGCAGGAAGCCTGATGTGGGGCTCGATCCCAGGACCCTGGAATCATGACCTGAGCCAAAGGCAGCCGCTTAACCAACTGAGCCACCCAGGCGCCCCTAAAAGTAATTTTTTAAAAAAGTATTATTTGTTTACTTATTTTTTTTTAAGTAATCTCTATACCCAACGTGGGGCTCAAACTCATGATCCACTGAATGAGCCAACCAGGTGCCCCTAAAAAACAGTATTTTTTAAAAGGAAAAAGAAACCAGAAACAGTGAAAAATGTATCTATCCAGTTTTTTTTTTAATGATTTTATTTATCTGACTGAGAGAGACACAGCAAGAGGGAACACAAGCAGGAGGAGTGCGAGGAGAAGCAGGCTTCCCTTGGATTCAGCAGCCCCATGTGGGTCTCGATTCCAGAACCCTGGGATTATGACCTGAGCTGAAGGCAGATGCTTAATAACTGAACCACCCAGGTGCCCCTCTATCCAGTTTCTAAATAGTACCCAGAATCTTTTTAAAAAGTAAATCTGGGTGTACCTGGGTGGCTCAGTGGGTTAAGCCTCTGCCTTCAGCTCAGGTCATGATCTCAGGGTCCTGGGATCGAGCCCCCATCCAGTTCCCTGCTCAGCAGGAAGCCTGCTTCCTCCTTGCTCACTGCCTGCTTCTCTGCCTACTTGTGACCTCTGTCTGTCAAATAAATAAATAAATAATCTTCAAGGGGGGAAAAAAAAGGGTGGTGCAGAGCCATGCTGTCCAATTCAGGAGCCACTGGCTACATGTAGCTATTGAACGTAAACTAAGGGGACCTGGGTGGCTCAGTCGTGAAGTGTTTGCCTTCAGCTCAGGTCCTGATCCCAGGGCTCTGGGTTTGAGCCATGGGTGGGGCTCCTGGCTCAATGGGAAGCCTGCTTTTCCCTCTCCCTCTGTCCCTCTCCCCTGTTTGTACACACGTTCTCTCTCTCGAATAAATACAAATCTTTAAAAATAAAAGAATAAAAATAATTTTTAAAAAATAATGTAAAATGATTTATAATGAAAAGCTCAGGGGCACCTGGCTGGTTCAGGTGGTAGGACATGTGACTCTTGATCTCAGGGTCATAAATGAGTTCAAGCTGCACATTGAGCATAGAGCTTATTTTAAAACAAAAACACAAACATAAACAAACAAACAAAAACAAAAGCAAAAAAACCCCACCTCAGTTTCTCGATCACTTGAGCCACATTCACATGCTGACGGCTAGTGGTTACTATACTGGACAGTGCAGACCTAAACATTCCAGTAAAAGAGTTCTATTGCAGAGTGCTGGTATAGACAGTATATGCCACTGATGATCAAAGTAGAAAGATAATCAGTGTTCACTGATGGAACTGAGACTTGAAATGGAGAACAGTGAAGGTTCTGATACTAACTGAAACCTGATGAATGATGGTAAATTTCAGGTTTGGCAATTCTATCTACAATTATTTCCCTTTTACAAAGGACATCTACAGGACTTGGAGGGGTTTTATTTGTTTTTTTTTTTTTTTAAGATTTTATTTACTTATTAGACAGACAGAACCACAAGTAGTCAGAGAGGCAGGCAGAGAGAGAGAGGAGGAAGCAGGCTCCCCGAGGAGCAGAGAGCCCGATGCGGGGATTGATCCCAGGACCCTGGGATCATGACCTGAGCCGAAGGCAGAGGCTTTAACCCACTGAGCCACCCAGGTGCCCCAGGACTTGGAGGTTTGATATCATGGAGAACACTCACACAGTCCCTTTCTCTCTCCAGACACCATTCTAAACACTACCACCAAACGGAAATACCTCCTTTATCTTAAGAGAATCTACACGATACCTAAAACCTTGAACCATAACATAACAATCTAACCTAAGAATTCCCAAGTGCAGTGAGGGTCAAGAGAGGTGCAGGAAGACACCAGAGGGAGAATGCCCATAGATTTCAGATAAAGATTACAGCAGTCTGAAAAGCTGTAGCAAATAAACTGTTCTTTGGAATAGCAGAGAAGTATGTATACCAACAGAAGGAGCTTCCCTAGACTTCGGTTTGTACCAAGAACAAGCAAGGGAGAAAATGGAGGCTAAACAAAGAATCTTACAGACAGGCTCTATTTGTTGTGTTGATAAGGCAGAGCTGCTGAGAGATGTTTTACATTTTAAATAACCCCTAAGCTGCTGATCTCTTCAGGCTAGAGAGAAGTACTGGTTAAAAGAATTTTTGCAATAATATGGAAATTGTACCTCAATAAAGCTATTTAAAAAAAGACGGAAGAGAGACCTCATTCACCTACAACCCTTTGTCAGAAGGAACTTAACAGCGAAGCAGGGGAATTTCTTGCTGGCCTGAACAGTTCCTGGTTTCTCCCACAGGAGCCTCCTATCAGTAGCAGGTCCAGGAGGAACTTCCTCATTCACAGCTGAGCAATCATCAAAAGTTATCAGCATGCAATTTATATGAACATAAGAAAGGACAAAGGAGGAAAGGAACAGAAAAACAAAGAGCAGACAAAAAACAGTGACCAGAAAGACAGCGCCACAGAGCAGTTGAAAACTGATCAAACATACTGACATGACAGAAAAAAAAATGGAATGAGGAAATACCTTGGTAAAATAAGAGCTCCAAGCAGAGATATAAAAGCAGAAAGAAGATGAAGTAAGCCACCATAAAAAGATGAAACAGGAGCTTGTAGAGTTCAAAGAATTAAGTGGAATAAAAAAATAAAACTCCTGCAAAAATAAAGACCATACTGAAAGTACCACATACAAAAGACACTGCTGAAAACACAAGGATGTGGAGAAAGGTTAAGAAAATACAATGGAAGTGGGCAAAAAGTAAAAAAAAGATTAAAGAAAATCTTAAAACATGAAAGAAAGTCAAGAGATTCTACAAATGTAAAACTGATTTATCTGCAAAGAAAGACTTGAGATAATGAAAGAAAAAAACTTAGGGGTGCCTGGCTGGCTTAGCTGGTAGAGCATGCAACTCTTGATCTCAAGGTTGTGAGTTTGAGCCCCACACTGGGTGTAAAGCTTACTTAATAAAAAAAATAATAATAATTCAAGAGAATTTTCAATAAATGTGGATATGAACTTTTCTATAAACTGACATGTCTTGACAAGGAATTATTGACAATGAGACACAACCTGATCAACTTGTAAAACTTCAGAGATTAAAAATAAAATCTGGACATGATGCAAAAATATAAAGAAAGCAACAAATAGGGGGAAAAAAACCAAGATGGCTTCAGAATTTTCCATGGCAACATTTTTTTTTTTTAAGATTTTATTTATTTATTTGACAGACAGAGATCACAAGTAGGCAGAAGGCAGAGGCTTTAAGCCACGGAGCCACCCAGGCACCCCTATGGCAACATTTAATGCTAGAAGAAAAAGAATACTGCCTACGATATTTTTCAGGAAGAAAAGCATGACTCCAAATTTTATACTTAAAGCTATTCATCAAGCATAAAGCTGAAAAAGAATCATTTCTGAACTAATGCCATTTAAGAGATTAAAAACAAAACAAAACAAAATAGGGGTGGGTGCCTGGTGGCTCAGAGGGTTGGGCCTCTGCCTTCGGCTCGGGAGGTGGTCTCAGGGTTCTGAGATCTAGCCCGGGAGGTGGTCTCCGGGTCCTGAGATCTAGCCCGGGATCTAGCCCGGTATCATTGGGTTCTCTGCTCAGCGGGGAGCCTGCTTCCCCCTCTCTCTCTGCCTGACTCTCTGCCTACTTGCGATCTCTCTCTGTCAAGTAAATGAATAAAATCTTTAAATTAAAAAAAAGAAAAGAAAAGAAAACGGATTATGACTACAGGCAGAATCTGTCATTTGTAAATATCACAAATTGGAATTTAGTTAGAGGAGGAAGGAAAGAAAAGATGCTGACATCTTCCTCTGTAAAGAGATTAAAGGATAGAAGTTAAAGCTGCTAAGCAAATATATTTAAAAGAACCGGGGTTGGGGCACCTCAGTGGCTCATTTGGTTAAGCTTCTGACTCTTGATTTCATCTCAGGGTCATGAGTTGAAGCCCCATGTTGGGCTCCATGCTGGGTGTGGAGCCTACTTGAAAAAAAAATAAATAATAAATTTTTAAAAGCACAGGGGTCAACACTAAGAAAAAAATAAAACTGGAGGGTGAAAAGGAAGGAGGGGAGATGTGGAAAATATGCCAACTTCATCACTGCTCTTAGTAGGGATTAAAAAAATACTAAACAGTAGTTTAAGTTGTAGTTATAATAACAGCTAGAAACCTTACAGCCGGATTTTGGCACCAAACAAAACAAAAACGAAAACAAAACCTTCCAAACTAGTATAAACCAATCTGTAAAAATGCAAAGAAAACACATAGAGAAACTTAAAATAAGAAAAAGCAGAATGTGTGTAACATAAATGTGACAGAACCAAGACTAAACATTTCTGACTTAGCAATAAGTACTGGTAAGATTAACTACCTTTTTAAACAGAAAAATGACCCACAGATTGAATAGGTATATGGATATATAAAGGATATCTGCTGAACCACTGTAATAGCAAGAGTATGAAAAACCCTCAAGTCCTAAATGAGAATGTTACATTATGATGTAGAGAAATCCAACATGACATTGGCATAATCTTCAAGATATAGGAGAAAAGGCAGAGCACAAAACAGTATGTATGGCATGCTTTAATTTGTCTAAGTACATAAAAATGCACATATTTATAAAATATCTCTAGAGGGATAGCCAAGAAATTGGTGGTAGACGTTGTTGCCTCCAGGGAGGGAACTGGATGGTTTGGAGATAGAGGAACAAACACTTTTCACTGCATATCCTTTGGATCTTTACAATTTTGCTCGAAGTACATGTATTACCCAGTTTTAAAAACAACCCATATAAAGCATAGATATTACCTTTTTTAAAAATAGGTTAATCAATTCATGATACCTGAATATCTCTCCATAGACCTATAAGAATACTAGTTAACATGCTACTTATAAGATATGGGAAAGTATAATGCCACAAACAACAAAATTGATGGGCAACAGAAAGCAAGAAGCAAATATTTAAAAAAAGAGTATGGGAAAAAACAAGAACAACAACAAAACCAAAAACCACACACACACACACACACACACACACACACACGAAAAAATAAAATAAAAACAAGAGTATGGGAATACGTTGCAATTTAAGTCCATAAAGGGAAAGGCTTAACAATATTTCATGGTCTCATACGTGCCCTTGCACAGATCTGAAAATCTACCTTAATCCTTGCTGTTCTTCTTTTGGGACTTCCACCAGCAAACTCTTTTGCAATTACTTACAAAGCAATTCTGAAAAGCTGGCTCATGTAGAACCATTACATAGTATCAAATTCACCTCCAAGTGGAGCTCAAAACCATCCAAAATAATTCAAACTCCAAGATGCCAAAACATAGGATTTTAAGAAAATATTAACAAAGGCCAGAATTTAAGATGGAACTTTACAGGGTTTTTATTTTTTTTTTATAGTTTTTAAAAATGCCCATTAGCATTTACTCATGTATAGAATTGGCTATTAAAATTTCCAAATACTAAACAGCAAAAATTTTCAGTAGCCTTCCTGTTATGTTCCAGTTTTACTGATATGATTCAGTTGACAATGATTATCAGAAGTCTGAAGGGTTATAATGCTAGTATTGAAAGTTACATTTTTTTTTTAAAAGATTTTATTTATTTATTTGTCAGAGAGAGAGAGGGAGAGAGAGCGAGCACAGGCAGACAGAATGGCAGGCAGAGGCAGAGGGAGAAGCAGGCTCCCTGCTGAGCAAGGAGCCCGATGTGGGACTCGATCCCAGGATGCTGGGATCATGACCTGAGCCGAAGGCAGCTGCTTAACCAACTGAGCCACCCAGGCGTCCCTTGAAAGTTACATTTTTAATTAATACAATTTTAATCTATTTTTAGCCTGAATTCTTTTAGGTCAGGTTTTATTTTTTCTAGACTGGCGGGTTCATATCACTTCAATTGGTTACTGAATAATGCTTTGGAAATCAACCTGTTGCCAGTAAATAAAAACTAGAGAACTAGGCAGTATATCACAGATTTTAAAAATACATTGTTTCTAATATAGGCAATAAACCACAGAAAGAAAGTTTTCAAGCATCTGATTCTGGAAACCTGGCCAAAAAACAATGTGGAGAAATACTAAGGCCTTACTGCAATCTATATTTCAATCTTCAACTTAGTTAGCATATCAATATTTAGGAATCAGACGCTAAATACAAATTGGAAACAGAGCCGTTGTCTTAAGAAGTGAAGGAGTATTTAGATACTATTTTAGTTTTATTTTTTTAAAAAATGAAGTTAGAAAAAAAAAATAAAAAAAAATGAAGTTAGAGAAGAAAGCAGGGCAAAAGCAGAACTGTGAGAGAAATGTTATATGTAGATGATTCAGTCACTTAATCTTTGATTCACAGTCTGAAGGCAATTCTATTTGAAACCGTATATATAAGCAAAACTAATCTAAAGTATATACCTTTTTGTAATAAAATCAAACTATTTTGTTTCTTATACAATTTGATATTTTACTATATTGACTTTTGTTAACTTATTTTTTGTTATTCTTTCATCTTTTACAAAAGAGATGTAACTGACATACAACATTATTTTAGTTACACATGTACAACATGATTTATTATTTGTATATATTGCAAAATGACCACCACAATGTCTAGTAAACATCTATCACCCCACATAGTTATAAAAATTTATCATGTGATGAGATCTTTTAACATCTACTCTATTAGCAACGTGCAAATATGCAGTACAGTATCATTAGTTATAGCCATCATGCTATACATTACATCCCCAGGACTTACTTATTACATAGTTTTAAGTTTGTACCTTTTGACCCTCTCCCATCTGTTTTGCCCACTACTCACAATACTGATTTTTTTAAAAAAACAACTCTTGGCTGGGGTGCCTGGGCGGCTGTCAGTGAAGCATCCAACTCGATTTCAGCTGGGGTCATGATCTGAGGGTTATGGGATCAGGCCCCACATTGGACTCTGTGCTCAGTGGGGAGTTGGCTTGAGGTTCTCTCCCTCCCTCTCCCTCTGTCCCTCCTCCCCCACTCTCTACCCCCTCTCAAATAAATCTTTAAAAAAATAAAATATAAAAACTTTTAGAATGAGCAGTCACAAATTTCTCATTTTTATATAAAATCCTCCCAGTATTCTATAATATATATGCAGTAGTAATGCTAAATGATAGAATGCAAAATGTGGGAATAATCTCTTTGGGGAAGAAGGCTGAAAGTCAGCTACTATGTTTGGGAAAACTCACCTTTGTTTCTTTGAACTGGTAATCTTTAAACTCCTTAACAACCACAAATAAGTTATCAACTGATCTCAGACAATGAACCTGGAGAAGGGGAAAAAATGTTAGAAACAAAGTCCTAAAAAAACTTTTGAATCACATGAGATATCAACACTTAAATATAAAAAATTAGGTACAAACATTTTAAGAAGCTAATACCTATAATGTGTACTTTAAATTTTTCCTGTCTCCCTAGTCTCCCATGCTTTTGGTTACCCATTAGCTTCTATTCCCCTACAGAAATGTAAGAAGGAAGACGGTAGGATAGCTTGAAGGGCTACCAGGGAAACACAGGTTCAGGAGAGAAAGGAAGATAAATAAAGACAAGTGGTGCTTTATCATATTTCCCTCATGGCTCCCTAGGGTACACTGTAGAGTGCAGTAGTTAAGAGCACAGGGTTTGAGGTCCAGCTGTGCTTACTAGCTGAGCAACCCTGCGGAAGTTACTTATTCCTAAGCCTAATAATTAATGAGGATAATAAAAGCCCTATCTTCACAAAGCAGCTGAGGTTATTAACTAAGATACTGGTGGAAAATATTTGCTTGCCAATTCATCCTCCAAATATTTACTGGGTGTCTACTATATGCCAGACACTAAGAAATTGGGAGGTATCAGCCCAAGAAACCCCAAAGAATTCCTGCTCCCATGATGCTTATGTGGTAATGAGATATTAGTTAGCTTTTATTCAAGCGGGATGGCAGTTTGCTGAGCACTTTTCCCTTTCAAGGGAAATTACTTCTGAGCAAGAATTTCCTTGACATATACTAAAAGAAAAATCTCTCCTTTATGCTTCACCACCAAAGACTAAACTTCAGTTAGATGTTAAAGTAAATAAATTCAAGGACATCTGATATTCAGAATTTCTTCAAAAGTCACATAGGATTCTTTCTGGTGAAATTCATTCTCAGGAAATATTAGGATCACTTCTAAAACCATAGAAAACCTACTAGTCAAACTTACAGATCAGTACTGAATGGAAAATGCAGTAATACTTTAAAATCACCAAATGTGAGGCAGAGCAAAGAAAAGCAAAAAGGATCCAAGAGGGATCAGTAAGGCAGAAAATAATTGTAAAATGACCTTTCTAGAAAACTATTTTAAATATTGCTTCATTCAAACCTGAGCCAGACTTTCCACTGAAATGTCAAAATATATCTTGCCCCGGTCTTTGCTGATTTTGCATGATGACCCCAATTTCTCTCTCACTTCATCTGCAGCTGTTTGCTCAAAACCAGTAGGTACAGTGGCTCCAATAGTGACTTGGAGGTGCTCAGACTCACTTCTGGGATCACTTTCTGTCACTTGTATAGCCCTCCAGTTCTCATGAAGGTTCACATCCAAGAGCTGCTTAGTGGCTTCTTGAACATCAGACATGTTGGCAGTGCTTCAAAGATGACTACAGTCTCTTTAAAAGCAGTACAGAAAAGAAAAAGAGATAATGCCTAAACATTATCACCTCATATTTCAACTATAATTTAAAAACACCTACTTTCTGGGCACCTGGGTGGCTCAGTGGGTTGGGCGCCTGCCTCCAGCTTGAGTCATGATCCCAGGGTCCTGGGATCGAGCCCCTCATTGGGCTCCCTGCTCAGCAGGGAGTCTGCTTCTCCCTCTGCCCCTCCTCATTGCTCATTCGTACTTTCTCTCTCTCAAATAAATAAATAAAATCTTTAAAAAACAAAACAAAAACAAAAAACAAAACACCTGCTTTTGAGGGCTAGAAGAATAACAAGGCAACACAACCACACGGCCATATGCAGTCAACACCCCTCAATCAATATTCACCGACGATAAAAGGATTAAAGAACATGGGCACAGAGGATCAGATGTAAAAACTGTGATATTATTTAAAAAGCAACATAGATGCTAAGGAAGAAAAGGAGACAGAGAAGTAGTATTTTCACAGCATGCTATGTCTGGTTTGGGACCATCTGTGTTGATAAAAGCCACCTCAGAGTTAACAATTCCCCAACAGAGGCTGCCAAGAACACACTCAAATACGTCTCTACATCCAGCCCTTTTTCAGTTAGCAGTTAAGAACTACTACGGAGCTTTGGAACCACAGACATGCGTCTGAATTCTTGCCCTCACCATCCACAGGATGAACGGCTTAAAACAAGTTTATTCTCCTATGCATCAATTTCCTCATCTGTAAAAACGAGAATTAATACCTCTCTTCTAGAGTTGTTGGGAGACTTGAGAAGAGCATACTGCCAGGCCCATGATTAAAACTTTCTAAGAGAGTATCTTCTTCTTCCTTTGAAATGGACAGTGAATCATGCATTTAAAAAAGATTTACAGGGGCGCCTGGGTGGCTCAGTGGGTTAAAGCCTCTGCCTTCGGCTCCGGTCATGATCCCAGAGTCCTGGGATCGAGCCCCGCATCGGGCTCTCTGCTCAGCGGGGAGCCTGCTTCACTTCCTCTCTCTGCCTGCCTCTCTGCCTACCTGTGATCTCTGTCAAACAAATAAATAAAATCTTAAAAAAAAAAAAAAAAGATTTACATCCACGATCTAATCTGGGAACCATGGAGTGGCAATGGTATTTGTGAAATATCTGTAACAGTGAGCCAAATTTCCTGTCTATAAGCGCGGGGTGGGGACGGCAGCGGAATTTACAGAGGTGGGTAGTGGGGATCAACAGCGCTCACTAGATTTCAAAGGTTGTATGACCCAGAACAACACAAAGCAGGCAGAGCACCTACACTGTTCTTGCTCTGTGACCGGGCAGGCGACAGTGTATATAACACTAATAAAAGTCAGTTCCAGCCCCGAAGGAGCTCATAATCCCCGTGACTACGACTTCCATCTCCTAAATAAAGCAGCTTGAGCCCACTAAAGTCATATCCCGCCCAGGGTCAGAGAAAGCCGATCAGTGGCGCAGGCTGGAATGTGTCTCTCGACTCACACCCTCCGCCCCAGAGACAGGAATCCCAGAGTGTGGGTGAAGGCCTAGAATAAGCAACCAAAAAAGCTCCGCAACAGGATCGGGCTAAAGTCCAGTTCGGTGTTGGCCAGGGTCGTAAGACAAAGGTCGTCCCTCCCTCCCGAGGGACAGCGGCGCCACACCCGGCCACTCCCACCCGCCGCCCGGTTACCGGCCACCAGCACAGACCCTCCTCGCTCCGGAACCCCGCCAGGCCCAGCGCGCTGAGGTCACGCCGCCGGAAGCCGCCTCGACTTCCCCGGAAACGGAAGTTAGGCTGCGCGGTCCCAGATGCTCAGATCTGGGGAAGGGCGCTCGCGAAAGGTCAGGGAGAAAAGAACATGCGCATTACGGTTTGTGCGCGGTGGCGCCGCTTGTGGGGTAGTCGGCTGTAGCGGCTGGGGCTAGGCTTGTCTGCAAGCTGAACCTGGAGAGCCCCAGAGCTCGTGGCCTGTTATCATAGTAGCTAACTTTTACAGCGTGCTTAGCCGTGCCAGGTACCGAGTAAGCGCTTCACACGCGTCATTTCCTTTGCTCCAACAGCTCTTTGAAGTAGCACGGACTATCCCAGTTTTAAAGTCGAAAAAAGTGAGACTCAAAGAGGTTACATATCTTGCTCAAACTGTCAGGCGCAGCATTTTGGAAGCAGAACTGGGTCTTGAATCTGGATAGTGTGACTCCAGAATGCTTCCTCATCATGTCTGACCCAGTGTTGTTGAAACTAGTCTCTTAGTTAAAATTGTCTTCACTACTTCTGTCCAACTGCACTCTTGATTACTTAATACTATTCTCTAAATACATATATTTTAAAATATTTATTTATTAGAGACAGTGAGTTGGGGAGAGGCAGACAGAGAGGGAGAGAGAATCTCAAAACTCCACTCTCCGTCTGTAGCCCCTTCGAGGGGCTGGATTTCACACCCTGAAATCATGACCTGAGCGGAAATCAAGCGTGCTGTCTAGGGAGTAAGCCACCCAGGCTCCCCTAAATACATGTTTTTAACTTATTTTAGAAGTAAACGTGTGGGGTCGCCTGGGTGGCTCAGTCGTTAAGCATCTGCCTTCCGCTCAGGTCATGATCCCAGGGTTCTGGGATAGAGCACCACATCGGGCTCTCTGCTTGGCAGGAAGCCTGCTTCTCCCTCTCCCACTCCCCACTGCTTGTATTCCCTCTCTCGCTCTCTCTCTCTGTGAAATAAATAAATAAAATCTTAAAAAAAAAAGAGAAGGAAACGCGTGCAACTCAACAACAACAACAAAACACTCCAATTTTACAAAGGGCTATGGCTTGAATATCTCTCCAAATAAGATACATTTATGGACAATTGTCACATGAAAAGATGCTCTACATCATTAGAGAAATGCAAATTAAAACCAAAATGAGGGGTATCTGGGTGGCTCACTCAGTTAAGCATCTGCCTTAGGCTTGGGTCATGATCCTAGGGTCCTGAGATCCAACTGCAGTGGGCTCCCTGCTCAGCTGGGAGCCTGCTCCTCTCTTCCACTTGTTGTCTCTCACTCTCTCTCAAATAAATAAAATCTTTTTAAAAAATGAAATACATACTTTGGTGGGTAATTTTTTTTTTAATGAACAGTTAAAAGTTCCGCATAGAGCAATGGAACACTTACATGTTGCTGGTGGGAATGCAAAATGATACAGCCACTTTGGAAAACAGTTTTGCCTTTCTTCAGAAAGATAAACATAATTACCACATGACCCAGTAGTTCTGCTCCTAGGTGTATACCCAAGAGAACTGAAAAACAGATGTTCAAAAAAAACTTGGACATGATATGCCTGCAGCATTATTTGTAATAGCCTCAAAGTGGAAACTCAAATATTCATCAGCAGATGAACATAAAAAACATAATTTATATATCCATACTGTGGAATATTATTCAGTCATAAAAAGGAATGAAGTACTGTACTGATTCATGCTACAAAATGGGTAAATCTTGAAAACATTATGCTGTGTGAAAAAAACAGCGCCAAAAGACCACATATATGATTCCCTTAATATGAAATTCCAGCAAAACCAATATAAAGAGACAGATTAGTGGTTGTTTAGGGCTAGAAAGAGTGAGGACATTGGTGGTGATAGCTAAAAGGAATGGGTTTTTTTGAAGGGGAAACGAGAATGTTGTTGAATTATATAGTAATGATGGTTGTACAACATGGTGAATATACTAAAAAACTGAGTTGTGGGGTGCCTGGGTGGCTCAGTGGGTTAAAGCCTCTGCCTTCAGCTTGGGTCATGATCCCAGGGTCCTGGGATCGAGCCCCATATCAGGCTCTCTGCTTAGTGGGGAGCCTGCTTCCCTCTCTCTCTCTGCCTGCCTCTCTGCCTACTTGTTCTCTCTCTCTCTGTGTGTCAAATAAATAGATGAGATCTTTAAAAAAAAAAAAACTGAGTTGTACAGTTTAAAACTTTTAAAATAGTGAATTTTGTGTGAATTTTATCTCAAAGGAAACTTTGGTCTCATGGGAAATTCATCTGCAGTTTCCTT
This sequence comes from Enhydra lutris kenyoni, assembly GCF_002288905.1. Taxonomy (NCBI): domain Eukaryota; kingdom Metazoa; phylum Chordata; class Mammalia; order Carnivora; family Mustelidae; genus Enhydra; species Enhydra lutris. The sequence goes on along the minus strand of NW_019154094.1, from coordinate 40,324,248 downwards.
TGATGGAAAATGATAATGAGTTGTTGCAACAGGCATCTGGGTGGTTCAGTCAGTTAACCATCTGCCTTCGGCTGGGGTCTTGATTTCTTGGGGTCGTGAGATTGAGCCCCATGTCAGGCTGTCTGCTCAGCAAGGGGCCTGCTTCTCCCTCTCCCCGCCATTCGGCCTGCTTGTGTGCTTTCTCTCTCTCTGTCGAATAAATAAATACAATCTTTAAAAAAAAAAAAGAGTTGTGGATGACTAGGCAGCTCAGTTGATTAAGCCACTGCCGTCGGCTCAGGTCATAATCCCAGGGTCCTGGGATAGAGTCCCGCATCAGGCTCCTTGCTCAGCTGGGAGCCTGCTTCTCTCTGCCTCTGCCTGCCACTTTGCCTGCTTGTGCTCTCTCTCCCCCACCCTCTCTCTCTGAAAAATAAATAAATAAGTAAGATCTTAAAAAAAAAAGAGTTGTTGCAAGATTTAAATGAGATTAACATGTTACCAGTCTCATAATTGAAGTAGACAATGCCCCTAAGATTAATACAATGAAAATTAAAAAAGGTTATTGAAATCCTGGCCAGATACTGTTCCCTATGAAAGGCTCTTAGTAACCTTTACATGTAAGGCCCATTCTCTATTCTTTAAAAGGATAAATTATCAAGTATTAGAGATAAACTAGGACTATATGAGGCTTTCATTTTTTTTTATTTTTTATCAATGTATAATGTATTATTAGCCCCAAGGGTACAGGTCTATGAATTTCCAGGTTTACACTTCACAGCACTCACCATAGCACATACATTCCCCAATGTCCGTAACCCAATCACCCTCTCCCTAGCTCCTTACCCCTGGCAGCCCTGAGTTTGTTTTGTGAGATTAAGAGTCGCTTATGGTTTGTCTTCCTCCCGATCCCATCTTGTTTCATTTTTTCCTTTCCTACCCCCCAAACCCTGCACTTTGCCTCTAAACTTCCTCATATCAGAGAGATATGATAATTGTCTTTCTCTGATTGACTTATTTCATTCAGCATAATACCCTCTAGTTCCATCCACGTTGTCGCAAATGGCAAGATTGCATTCCCTTTCATGGCTGCATAGTATTCCTGTGTGTGTGTGTGTGTGTGTGTGTGTGTGTGTGTGTGTGTGTATCACATTGTATATATATACCACATAGTATTCCATCGTATATATATACCACGTCTTCTTTATCCATTGTCTGTTGATGGACATGTAGGTTCTTTCCATAGTTTGGCTATTGTGGACATTGCTGCTATAAACATTTGGATGCATGTGCCCCTTCAGATAACTACATTTGTATCTTTAGGGTAAATACCCAGTAGTGCAATTGCTGGGTCGTAGGGTAGCTCTATTTTCAACTTTTTGAGGAACCTCCATGCTGTTTTCCAGAGTGGCCGAACTAGTTTGCATTCCCACCAACATTGTAGGAGGGTTCCCCTTTTATATGAGGCTTTCTTGACCTAATGAGAGGGATTAAAATATTGAAAAGGTTCTCTCCACCTGATTTAGTGTTATTTAATGCATACCTTTATACTATCTAAAATCATTTCTGGGGCACCTGGGTGCCTTAGTCAGTTAAACATCCAACTCTCTCTCTCTCTCTCTCTTTTTTTTTTTTTAGATTTTTAAATTTATTCATTTCAGACAGAGAGAAAGAGGAAGAGAGCATAAGCTGGGGGATAGGCAGAAGCCAAGGGAGAAGCAGACTCTCTGCAGAGCTGGGAGCCAGACACGGGGCTCAATCCCAGGACCTGGAGATCATGACCTGAGCTGATGGCAGACATTCAACCATCTGAGCCACCCAGGCACCCCAAGTGTCCAACTCTTGATTTCAGCTCAGGTCATGGTCTCAGGGTCTTGAGATCAAGCCCTGTGGTGGGCTCCTCACACGGTGGGGAGTCTGCTTGGGATTCTCTCTCCCTTTCCTCCCTCCGCTCCTCCCCCTGCTCTCTCTCTCTCTCTAAAAAGTAAATAAGTCTTAAAATAAAATCATTTCTCATAAACAGGTCTCATACTTGGGGAACATTGCTCTAAAACATTATCTGCCCGTGTCATGGTAGGTGTCATTTAAAAATGACAGAATTTGGGGCGCCTGGGTGGCTCAGTGGGTTAAGCCGCTGCCTTCGGCTCGGGTCATGATCTCAGGGTCCTGGGATCGAGCCCCGCATCGGGCTCTCTGCTCAGCAGGGAGCCTGCTTCCTCCTCTCTCTCTGCCTGCCTCTCTGCCTGCTTGTGATCTCTCTCTGTCAAATAAATAAACAAAATCTTTAAAAAAAATAAAAAATAAAAAATAAAAATGACAGAATTTATTGAGCATCTGTTATTATGTGTCAGACATTCTTGTAGGCACTAGTGATAACAGCAGAGAAAAATTATCTAGATCCTAATGAAAAATAGAGACAATACAAGGAACATGTAACATCCTGGTATGATAAGTATAATGGAGAAAAACTAAGCAAGCTGGGGGAATGGAGAGTGCTGGAGAGAAGGAGGGGAATGCTTATTTTATATCAGTTAGTTGGGAAAGGTCTCATTGATGTGGTGACAAAGCAGAGCCAGAAAAAAATGAGGGAACAAGACATTTAGATATCTGGGGGAAAAGCATTCCAGGCAGAGGGCAGGCATATGTTCCAAATGGTCCAGGAAGATCCAGGAGGCCAGTGTGGCTGGGGAAGAGTGAAAGAGGGGTAGAGAGGATTAGATGGGGTGGGTATATCATATAGGCCAATGTTTTAGAAATTATCACACATTCAAAAAGGATCACTCCGGCTTCCGAATGTGCAAGAATGGAAGCAGTTATCAGGCTATTTCAGTGGTGCGAATGAGAAATACTGACAGTTCAAACTAGGATATTAGGGACGGGTATGGTGAGAATTGTCAGATTCTGGTGTATTTTGAAGGATGACCTGTCATTGCTGATGGATTGAATGTGGTTTTGAAAAGAAGGTAAAGAACAGGAAGTTTGGGGGAATGCATGCTGAAGAACTCCCACTAAAATGCTGTGAAGAAAGTAAAAATGGACACATTTGCTCTTTAAAGTTCTGGTTCTGATTTATTGCAAAGAGTAATGGTATTTTGGCTTATGTCAGAAAAACCCTGGTATCTGCTGTAAAAAGTATTGACTAAAGTGGATCCTTGCACCAAGATGCCAGTTTTGGATAAGTGACACATACATATAGAAATAGAAGCTTCTAATTTCTTTCTAACAGTAGTGTCACATTAAACTAAAGTGACCTCTATGTAAATAAGCAAATGATTAAATTAGATAATTTCCATCAGATATAGTGACACAAATTAGGAATTCAGTGTTAGTTGTTCCCATGAGCCCAGATATCTATTTTACCCTAACCGCTGTGTATTCTTGCCTATTCTTTTTTTTTTTAAGATTATTTATTTATTTGAAAGAAAGAGAGCACAAGCAGGGGGAAGGGCAGAGGGAGAAGCAAATACCCCACTGAGCAGGGAGCCTGATGTGGGGCTCATTGTGGGGCTCCATCCGGGGACTCTGGGACCATGACCTGAGCGGAAGGCAAATGCTTAACTGACTGAGCCACCCAGGAACCCCATATTCGTGCTTATTCTTAAGGCTAAAACAGAGTCATGGTTAGAAAGTCAAATAGTATAGCCACTCCCCAGCCCAGCCCCTTCCTTTGCTCTTTTACAGAACCAAGAATTACTAACTACTTCTTCCTTTAGTTCACATAGTGACTTCCTTCATGTCTCTGAATAGCCTGCTTATAGTGCTGTTGCTCGCATTTTCAATTTTGGTCATTATCTACAGACTCTTTTAGGGTACTTGAGGCTTAGCATATTAATATCCCCACCATCCCACTTCCCTTTCTTTTCTCTTCCCATTAAAGTTACAATCCAATACAGGGGGTGTCTGGCTGGCTTAGTCAGAAGAACATGCAACTGTTGATCTTAGGGTTGTGAGTTCAAGCCCTATGGGGAGGTGTAGAGATTACTTTAAATAAATAAATAAATGTTGCAACCTGATATAGTTTGTTCCTCTATGTTAAATTTACTGGGCAAATTTAAGTAAAATATTAAACATCTTTTTGTTTTATCAACTATAGACAGCATCTCTTGATCCCCCACACTGTAAGATGAGGGTTTTGTCAGCACTCCTGGCCTTTTCTCTACCTGTTCTTCTGTCTTTGCGCTTTCCAATCTAGTTTGTTAAAAGAGGATTCCATTTAGCAGGTTGGAATCCTATGGAGATGTAATTGAAAGAAATGGTGGGGGGGGGGGAGAAGAGGTCCCTACACCTGCTTCTCATTCAGTAAACTACTGAAATTCCATCTTCCCCAAGAAAACCTTTTGGACATTACTGGGAAATGAGTGATGTTTCTACCATCGTATTCACAAAATGATAGCCTGGGAGTCCATGAACTCTTAACCCAACAGACCTTTGGCCTGCTGGCTGTTAACAACCAGAGGGGAAAACAATCAGCCTTGGCCATGCCCTAAACAAGCTGAGGTTTATTTACTTTTCCCATGCCCTTTCAAACCAAAGGCTATAAAACTGTTTTAGTAATGTAACTCCTGTGAGAACTCTCTGATGGAATTAGTGACATCACCGTGAATTTTCAAGAGAATGTATGTGAAATTTATTGTTCACCTTGAACCTCATATAGATAGGTAAATTGATTCAAAAGCAGGTCATTCACTTTGAAAGGAACTGTATCTTGGCTGTAATTGAGTTATAAGGGTTGGGGGGCAGAGAGATGGTAATGAGCTAGGAAGCAAAGCATTGCTGCCACCTAGTGGTTATTCATTCTGAAACACTGCAGTTCTTTAAAAGCACAGACCACAGAATAGGAACTAAGTTAGTAAAGGAGAAGCCTAGCAAAGGTCCCAAACCAGGGAAGCTTCCATTTTCTCCTCCCCTGTTAGAAAAAGATGTTAGTGAACCTTGTGCAAATGGTCAGATGCAAAACAAGGTATTAATGGGATTAGCCTGTGAGAGTCTGCTCCTTTTGTGGAAGCAGAAGAACTAACAGAACACTGACAAAGGCAAACTGTTGTAGGTCAACACGGGCAGCCACCAGATCTCTAGCATGAAGTGGCAGCTCCAAAAGGAAGCAGGAGGTGCAAGAAATGAACAGAGAGGGACCACAGTGGGGCAGGCCCCCTCAGAACTAGTCACTGCTGCAGCAGCACGGGTCCAGAGGCACAGCAAAATTAGAACCAAGACCAGCAGGGATAAAGTTGATCAAGTCACATAGACTCAGGATCACTGGTCAGCAAGTGATCTGGATACTGTGACTCTGGATACTGTGGCTGAGACCGTACTACTGCCTGATTTAGAGTAAACTACTCAGGGCATTCAGGGATCAACAAAAGTAAATAAGGCTACTTCATAGTAGTCCTGTGGATATAGATATTGTTATCAGCCCTGTTCTACAGATGATGAACCTGAGGTTAAGTCACTAGCCCAAAGTTACAGAACTAATGAGACTTAGAACCAAGATTTGAACCAAAGAAGTTTAACCCTAGGGTCTGAGCTCTTAACTACAATGATTTCCTGCTTCCCTCAGGGAGAGGAACAAGGGTTTTAACTCCTCTAACTCTACTGAATGCTGTATTGAAGGAGGGTTGTGAATTAGAACTCTAAAAGTGGCTTGGATCTGGTCCTAGATCTGTCTCCGACTTGCAGGAGGATACTTAACTTTTCAGGAACTAAGTTTCCTTACTTATAAAATAGGGACATAAAGGAGACTATTTCATAAGTTGCTTTGCAGATTCATTGAGATAATACACAGTTTCTGGCATGTGGCAAATAAGATAGCTTGCCTACAAAGATGATTGCCAACAGTTTTCATAATTGTCAGTATTACTACTCTTGTCTACAAGAGGTGGAATCTATTTCCCTTCTCCTAGAATCTGGGCTGAGCTTATGACTTGCTTTGACCAGTGGAATGTGGCGGGTATGTTATTGGCTAGTTCTAAGCATATGTCTTAAGAAGACTGTCTTGTTCTCTTGGATCATTTGTGCCACTAAGTAAGGAAGCCCAGCCTAAGCCCTGGCTCAAGCCCAGCCATGAGTGTACCAAGTGAGATCAGAATTCTGACCTGCTAAAGTACAGAATTATGAGAAATAGATCATTGTTCGGGCACCTGGGTGGCTCAGTCGGTTAAACATCTGACTTCAGCTCAGGTTATGAGCTAAGATCTTGGGATAGAGGTCCTAAAGCTCCCTGCTCAGCAGGGAGTCTACTTATCCCTCTCCCTCTGCTCCTCCCCCTGCTTGTGCTCTCTCTCTTTCAAATAAATAAATAAGTAAAATCTTTTTAAAAATTAAAAGAAATAAATTACTGTTGTTAAACTACTAAGTTTTGGAATAGTTTGTTATGCACCAAATAGAAAGTCCTCAGTAAATAGTATCTGTTAGTATTATAATTGGTGCTGGTGAGGGATTCAGCCAAATATCTGATCGACCTTTTCTTAGGTCACTGATCTCTCTTCTCTTTCACTGGAATAGTCTGGGAGACACAAGAGATATATGTGCTGACGAACACTGTTTATTACAAATATGTCTTATCTTTTCTTTTAAACCAGAAAATTGCTGGGTATCAGCTCAGAGAGACTTGGTTAGCATTTCAAATTGCTATATACATTTGAGATAATATAGAAACATATTTCTTCACACATTTACAATTCATACTTTTCACTAGATCGGTTATGGTGGGACCTTCCAAAGCCTTTACGTTGGAGGATTTGAGGCACAAACAGAGACTTATCCTTTGAATCTAGCATCTCAAAGCCCTGAGGATGATTCTTTAACTTTCCATCTCCTTTTTCTCTCCTTCCCTAAATCCTCTCTTTTTCTGTCTGTACATGTCTTTGCCTTCTTTCTGTGCCTTTCGTATCTCTTTTCCTTATTGTGACAATTAAGTAAGCTCTTCCCTACCAAAATGTAAGCTCTGAGAATGGGGAAATTTTTTTATCCATTTTGTTCTTTACAGAGCACTTTTTATTTAGAACAATGCCTGGCACACAGAAGGCCTGCAGTGAATGTGTACTGAATGACTTAAATAATGCGTGTGAAAGCCCCGAGAACAGTGTCTGGCCTGGAGTAGATGATACTCCATACCCATAACCTGTGGCGGTTCAGTGCTGCTATAAATGCGACCATTCACATTTGTTTTTAAAAATGTTTTATATTTTTAGTCTTTCTCCTTTCTCTTTCCACATTATTCCTTTCTTCTTATCTTTTTTTTCCCCCCTGTCATTGCATCTTCTGTCCTGCCCTTACTTGTGGCCTGCCTGGGACCCTCATAAATGTTTTGCCTTCACTCAGAGGATGCGCAGAGAAGAGGTTTTAGAACTTTGTCTTGGGTGAAATAGAATTACTTGTGATTCACAGCTGACCTAGGATTACACAGAAAGTTCTGCTGTTGAGGTGAGCCCAATTTTGGTGTTACTAAATATTTTAACCAGGGGCCTTGGTTATGGAGAAGAGCAGGCCTATTAAGTAACAGCCGAACAAATGTCTGTGCATGTGTCTGAGCATGGGGACGTTCCTAGCACCTGTTGGTGAGTAACCGCACTGCTCTTGGCAATGGAAATGTGACAAGAATCAAATAGAACTGGTTTAGCTAATTTTTTCTTCTCCTTTTCCTCCACATGGGAATGGAAATGAACTACCACATAGTGATCGCTCCTTTCTCGGGCTGGTAACATTATGGAATCCCTGTTGAAATGCAAGCTGGACTGCTGGAAATCAGATTCCCATATTCTCTCATAAGCTGTTTGTTAAGGTAAATCCCATGCATTTTAAAATCATGACTTCCCAGGGCTAGATGAGAAAATAAAAAGCTTTGGACCTATAACCAGAACCGATTATAGAGATGTCCGCATTGCCAAGGGTAGTCTCTCTTGTGGGAAAATCTTTCTCTCCTCTTTCCTGCTGGGCTTTTACATTCCAATCAGGAGTTTCCCAAATCTGCAGGCCAGTGGCTGGTGGCATGGGCCGAGTGCAAAACAGTATTGATGCAGTTCTCAACACAGCCTCGTTTAGGTTTCCACTATGCTAGTAGTAGCTCAGACTTCTTGGCCCTGCGAATGTTTAATAGAATCCTGTTATATATTCAGACAGTTGTGTTTCTACATATATTCTTCCATCACATAAGACCAGTGTTTTAAAAAACGGAGTTGAGAGGAGAATGGGTAAGTCTGTGAGCCTCCTGTCACCCCCTCTCAAAACTGTCTTCAGGGGCGCCTGGGTGGCTCAGTGGATTAAGCCTCTGCCTTTGGCTCAGGTCATGATCTCAGGGTCCTGGGATTGAGCCCCGCATCGGGCTCTCTGCTCAGTGGGGAGCCTGCTTCCCTCTTTCTCTCTCTCTCTGCCTGCCTCTCTGCCTACTTGTGATCTGTCAAATAAATAAATAAAATCTTTAAAAAAAAAAAAACTGTCTTCAGCTACTCTGTTTTTCTTTCTTCCCTTCATACATTTGATTGTCACATAGACATTAAGTTACCAGGCCTCTTTACTGGTTAACAAACTGAGTAAACCAGCCTAGAGTCAGGGTAGAGAGATGTTGAGGCATTCAGACTGTCAACTCTCAAACATGCTAACTTAATTGGTACCTGAGACCCCACAATACACCAAACCCATCCATTCTACTTGTGGTGGGAAAAGAATTTGATGATAAAGAAATTAGAGAGGAGTAAAATGGCAACCCAGAACAGCAGCATCATAATGTTTATGCCTGAACAAAATGATCAAAAATAGAAAGACAATGATATTTGAGATGTGAAGTAACACATAAAGAAGTGCTTGCTGTATTTGAAACTCAAGGCACTATGGAGTCCCTCATGCCCCAAAACAAAAAGCGTCTTTCTCGAAAACTGTGGAAATTCCAGCAATCTGTGGTTGTCACATATGCAGCAGGAAATTTATATCATTGCTAACTTTTCTGTGGCAGCCAAAGTTTTCAGTAATTAGCGGTACTGCACGTCTTTTTTCCTTTTGGTGAATATCAAAATTTAATCCCTCTTAATAATTAAAGAAGGAAGCTATTAAGTACTTAGTCATATGTAAAAATGAAAGTCCCTGGCTTTGCATGGCATTGACTCTAAGAGTTGCATAAAGAACTTGCATACTTTGATTTCTTTCCATGGTTGTTTATTCATGGTTCATGGTTTATTAGGAAGACTCCATGAGGCCACAACCAGGCCCAGAAACATGCTGGCCTAAATGACTATGACAGCCTTACTTCTGGGCCTTCTCTGGTCTTATGTTCTTGGACCTGTAAATTCTTCCATGTCTTTGAGTAACAATCTGGTTTCTAGATTAAATAATCACTTTACTGGCAGAAGTATAATAAATGGGTGAAACCTTACCAGAGAGTATTTGGCAACAGGTTCAAAGTCTTAAAGTATGCATTACCCTTTCACCCAGCAATTCCACTCCTAAAGAAATAATTATGAATGTGAACAAAGATGCATGTATGAAGGTGATTATTATAGCGTATTTTAAAATATTTTTTATATTAGGGAATTGTTCACAACACTAATTTTTATTTATTTATTTACTTGTACAATACTATTTTTTTAGGATCTTATTTATTTATTTGAGAGAGAGAGTGCACACAAGCATGAGCCAATGGCAGGGGGGGTAGTGGAGTCTAGAGGGAGAGGGAGAAGTAGACTGTCTGCTGAGCAGAGATCCTGACGTGGGACTTAATCCCAGGATCCTGGGATTATGACCTGAGCCAAAAGTAGATACTTAACTGACTGAGCCACCTAAGCACTCCTGCAACCCTGATTTTTTAAAAGTAGGGCATATAAATTATGTATGACATAATCCTTTTCATCTAAAGATGTGTGTCTATTCATAGAATATGGCTCAAAGTATATATAATACTGTGTTAATAGTCATGATCTTTTTGTACTATTACAGACTTTTCTCAAATGTCTACGATAAACATGTATCACTTCTATAGTAAGAAGAAAAGATGTTTAAATATACCTGAAACACAAAAGGTTATTTTGGCCACAGTGCTTAGAAGAATATGAATGGGGACAATTGGATGAGAGGTTACGGCAGTGGTTCAGGCAAAAGACAATGCAAGTAAGAACTAGGGATATGGCAGTGGGATAGAGAAGGAAAGAGAAGGAAAAGCTGATTGTAGACAGATTCAGTAGTCCTATGAGAACTATAAACACATACCATACCTTCAAGTCAGTAATAAAATTGATCTTTTGGGGCGCCTGGGTGGCTCAGTTGTTAAGTGTCTGCCTTCGGCTCAGGTCATGATACCAGGGTGCTGGGATCGAGCCCCCGCATTAGGCTCCCTGCTCGGCGGGGAGCCTGCTTCTCCCTCTCCCACTCCTTCTGCTTCTGTTCCCTCTCTCGCGGTGTCTCTCTCTGTCAAACAAATAAATAAAATCTTTAAAAAACAATAATATTGATCCTTTAAAAGAGTCAACATGATTCATCCATATCCTTATAGTACCTTCAAATATGCATTTAAAGAAACTCAGAGCCAATTCTGATTTAGTTTCCTAGGTTTTATTTTCCTGGCTTGTTCAGCGGAGTTAATGAGGGTCTAGTTGACAAGGAAAGAGAGTGTAAGAAGAGGACTAGACTGTGGAGGGAGAGGATAAATTCAATTTTGGACACGTGGAGTTTGAGGGATATAGGAGACGTGTACTAAGCTGTGGTACATGAGTCTGAAGCTCAGGTCAATCGGTAGATAAAGAATTAGAGATCATCAGCATATGGGCGTTTGTTAAAACTGGGTGGTTGTTCAGGTTGCCTGGAAGAGTGTCCAGAGAGAGATAACGGGTGAACAGGGAGCCCTGTGGAACCTCCACAGTACAGGACTGGATGAAGGAGAGGAAGTCACTGAGAAGACCGAGAAGCAGTGAGGTAGGCCAGCCCATAATAGACTAAGCCAGGTTCAGAGCCAGGCAAGAACGACCAGTTGGACAAGTTCAAGGTTGCTTTCATTTCAGCTTGCCATCGAGTCTGCAAGCTAGCGCTGCAAAAGGTACAGGAAAGGAGAGTCTGGGGTTTCTTCTGCTCTTGTGGGGTTGTGACCAAAGCCCAGGGGTCGGCACAGCTCCTCTCAAGTCTGATCTGCCACTCCCTGCGCTGTAGGCTGGGGTACGGGCCCTGCAGCCCTTAAGGGTCTAGGTACCACGGCTTCACGCCATTTTGTGCTGTGCCACAGGCACATCCTTGTGTGTTCTCTCTTCTTGCTGCCTCCTCACCTGCACCAGCCTTGGCCAGGGCATACCAGAAACAGCCAGAGGGGTTCAGAGGGAAAAGAAAGTTAGGAGAGGAATTTCAAGAAAGGAGTTGTCGTCAATATCAGATGCCAGACAGGTCAAGTAACAGAAGTGTTAAAAAGTTCCCAATTTAAAGTTGGTGATTTAAATGCTATTTTTAGCCATACACATAGGGTACCACCAAGCTCAGTTTCCTATGAAAGTCATTTTCATTCCCATGAAATATAATCAAGATATTTATTTTAGTTTTGGTAATTTGTTAGGGCAACCTGAGCTGACTAAGACACTCACCCTGACAAACTCCTTCATTCATGGTGATTTATTCTAAGTGGCCTTATTGTCTTTTCTTCTTCTTTTTTTTAAGATTTTATTTACTTAGTTAGTTCATTAGTTAGTGAATGGGGGAGGGGCAAAGGGAGCTGGAGAGAGAGAATCTCCAGTAAACTCTGTACTAAGCACAGAGCCCAATGCAGGGCTTGATCTCACAACCCTGAGATCACGACCTTGAAATCAAGTTGACACTTAATGGACTGAGCCACCCAAATGTCTCCTTATTGTCTTTTCTAATAGTCAATTCCTTTAAGGAACTCCTGTCTTACAGGGTTGGAGTATATACCTATTGTGGAGTGTGTTCAGTGTCTCTTACATAAGCCTTTTGTGTCCCACGCACATCAAGGGATGTGGCAGGGAGCCAGTTTCACTGTCCCCAGACCTTCCCAATAGGTGAGAAGACTATCAGATGTTCGTCTTCCCAGAGCATGTGTTGGACTTCTACATGACTCAGTTCTGTCAGGGTCATGGCTGACTCATGGAATGCTCATTTACCCTTAAGTGGCAGAATAAAAGAAACACATTTAAGTTGGGTGGTAAGTGTAGGTCTTAGCACAGATTTATAATTATTGTGGTTTTTTTTTTAAATGTATTTATTAGAGAAAGAACAAATGTGGGGAGGGGCAGAGAGAGAAAGAGAGAGAGACATAGAATCCTGAAGCAGACTCCGCATTGAGCCCAGAACTGGAGAAGGGACTTTCATCCTAGGACCCTGAGATTGTGACCTGAGCTGAAACCAAGAGCTTAATCAACTGAGCCACCCAGATGCCCATAATTATTGGGTTTTCTAAAGCATGGTGTATATTGGAGTCAGCAATGCTTAGACTCTTTTGGAAGGGATGAAGCAGCTTCAGTCTTGTGTCTGTTGGGCCAGCTTCTTTTGGGGCCCCAAACCAAAGCAATAGACATATCCATATCTTTTTATGTCTGTCATTGCTTATTTAGTTTTCCATCTGTCTTGCTCTGAAGCAGGAGGGGGAAGAGAAGACAGAGGGAAATCGTGAGCTCTTTAGGGGAATAGTGCCAGATATTAAATCTATAAACAAAGTAGATTGAAGCAGAAAGAATGAGTCAGAGACAAGTAAGCATGAAAGCAGTATCACACTGGGAAAATGTCACCTGAAAGTGCTGATGGAATATTCCTGGCCTATCTGTGATTGGTCCTTTAAGTCCCATTAGCACAGTTCGGTTCCTAAACTGCTTGTGCCTCACTGCCCTGTTGAGTGCATTTTCATTGTTTCCTCATATCGAGCCTTTAGATTCATTTATATAATGCAAGCTGATGACCCATGGTGAAATTGTCCTTTCCTCTGGTGATAATGATCCTGTCACACCAGGTTCCTGTTTCACTGGAGTGTGAATGGAGTTGTGCTGATTGATGGGGACCAAGCTGGAGTGAAATAAGGATTTTACTGGAGGGTCCCTTAGTCTTCCTGTACAACGCTCAGAGTACTTAAAACTAGGAGTCATCTGAGTGGCCTGCCTTGTCAGGATTAGTCTGTTATGGAAGTTACAAGTGGGCAGCCCCTGGGTCAGATGTGTTTTATTTGGTCCACCCAGGGTTTGGAGTTAGTTGCCAACATTTCAAAATAGGGATATTTCACATCCAGTTTTCCTACTCCTCTTTAATATGGGAAGATCTAGAAAGTTGGATCTGTATCCCTTCCTGGAAACCATTGGCTAATGCTGAGTACACTGCCTTTTAGTGGGGACAGGAGCCCACTGCTGCACACATTTATGTTGGCCACCATAGTCACGTGTTCCGTGGTCTATGGGAAGGATGTGTAGGGGAGGAAAAACCTTTTTTCTTTACCTTCCTAGTGTCACTGGCTCAGGAATCAAACTGATAATGAATAGATTAACAAGAACAAAACCAGTTTTAATTATGCAGGTACACAACAGAGTTTCACAAAGAATCGAGACTCAACGAGGTGTCCAGGTAATTGAGGTTTTTATACCATCTTAGGCTAGACAAAGGAAAAGGGTTTTGGGGTTTGTGGATGGGGAGGCAAGTTATGGGAAGGCAGGAGGAGAAAACATAAAGATGGGATGTCTTGTTATGCAGATAAGAGTCTCACAGGTGATAAAATTGTCTTTCTTCCTGGTAACCTTAACAAATGGAAATCTCCTCTCTAAATGTAAATTTCTTATATGAAAGGGGAACTTTATACTCCATTTTTAAGTGTTAAAGGAAAGCAGTATAAGAGCTTTTCCTGCCTCTGTTGGTTCTCAGGTGACTTTAGCTCAAAATAATCCACATGCCAAAGAAATATATTTTGGGATCACATATCCTGGTACCCTTGAGAAGAAAACTAGCATTTACTGAGTTACCTTTATGTATGACATACATTGTATCTTGTAGTTTATATATATGATCTCATTTGACCATCCTCACAGTCAAGTAAGGTTTCAGCTTCAGTGCTATAGGGACCATGCCTGTGACAGGCCACCACAAATATGGCATTTTGGCATATTAAGTATTTTATTTTATTATTATCATTATTATTTTAAAAGTTTATTTATTTTTTACTAATCTCTGCCCATAACATGGGGCTCAAACCCAAGACCCTGAGATCAAGAATCACACACTTCACTGAGCCAGCCAGGTGTCCCTGTCATATTGAATATTTTATTTATTTATTTATAAAATACATTTCTGGTTTATTGTTTTTTTTTGTTTGTTTGTTTGTTTGTTTATCTGGCAGGAGGAGGGGTGGAGGGAGGGAAAGGGAGAGAAAGACTGGTTTTTATGAGAGAAAGACTCTTAAGCAGGCAAACAGGCTCCACCCCGGGCATGGAGCCTAATGTGGGGCTTGATGTCATGACCCTGAGATCATGACCTGAGCCAAGATCAAGAGTTAGACATTTAACTCACTGAGCCATTCAGGAGCCCCATATTGAATATTTTAAATTGAAGGACTTTGAGAACACAGCAGAAGCACGAAGTTCATTCTGACCTCTGCTTACCCTTCTTCTCTAAAATAAGTCATTAAATCTTGGTGTGAGAGTTGCCTTTCCTATTCTTGGAGGAAAGGAGCTTTTTTTTTTTTTTTTTTTTTTAAGTTTTTGGGGAGGGAGCATCCTTATCTCTAAAGACTAAAGACAAAGGGATGCTGAGAAGAATGCTAACAAACAGGCCTTGCTAAGTTTCCTTCACACTCCCTAATCTGTCATATTCTTCCATCTCTGTCTATTCTTCATCAAACCTAGCATAAATACACTCAATTTTGGGTTTTTTTTTTTTTTCATCTTCATTTCCTTAGGAGGGCTCCTTTGTCATGTAAAACTTATATAAATTTGTATACTTTTTTTCCTGTTAGTAATTTTTTGTCAGTTTAATTTTCAGACCCAGCCAGGTACCCTAAGAGGGGTGAGAAAAAATTTTTCCTCTCCTATACCTGCTTCTTTCACCACTAGGAGAGTCCCAGCACTTAGTATAGTCAAAGCTATGGTAGGAGCTCCAAAGTATTCATTGGATGAATGAATGTGCACATGAATGCATAAATAAATGAATGAGTTTTTTAATCCCATTTTTATAGATGAGAAAATCAAGGCCCTTACATTTAAGTAACTTACTTAGAGTGATGTGATCAGTAGAGGTTACAGGTGGGATTCAAATATGAGACTGTGTGACTTCAGAGGTCCAGTGTGAAGGAAAAGGGAAAAGACATGGGTCATTTCAGGGCCAGGTGCACAGTAGGCATATTATAAGTACTTCCTGAATTGGTTGGCACTGCTTAAATGTATGTTCATGAGTACAAGCAGCCAGAAGATTACAAGTGTGGTTTTTGGTTTATGAAATTTGTTTAAAATCTACTGGTGTCTGGGTGCCTTGGGCCTGAGGATTTCTTAATAGGCTCTGTAGTAGAAGGTACTATTGGCATATAGGAAGAAGGGCATAGTGTTTCTGTTCCCAGTTGACTTGTGCTCCACAAATGTGGTGAAATTCCAAAGCTCATCCTCCTTGCATATCTAAAGAGCATTCTCCTGGGCTTATGTCCTTAAACTACCTGCTGATGGTGCTTGGTTACCACCTGAGTCCAGAGCTGTGCTCAGGAATGAATATAATTCAGTGCTCCTTTGTGAGGCTGTTATTAGGAGGACCTAAAACTGGCCTAGAAAGCATGTTGTTCAAAATGAAGCCCTTTACAAAGAGAATGGCCTAGCTGAGGGAAATTGGGAAGTGGGTAAGAGGGTACCCTTGTGGCTTAGTTTCCAGCTCTGTGCTGATGATTCCCATATTGATTTATAATTTTCTTCCAAATTGATTTATAATCTCTCACACAAGTTTCATAATTCCAGAAACTGCTAGATATTTCTTACAGACTTTTGTCTATCATGACTGCAAACATAACATTGAAAACTTTCCTTGCAACTTTCTCCATCAGTGGCTCTTTATTCTTTTACTTACCAACTCCAGACTTTGGAGTTCTCTACTACTCTCTTCTATTTATAATTCATATATGCAGATACTTTTCCATAAAAGGTCTTATTTCCTTTCTCCCTATGCCCCCATTCCCACCCAAGTGCAAGCCTCTGTCTATCCTCAGATCTTGATTGCTAAAGTAGCTTTCTTGCTAAAGTAGCTTCTCTCTGCCTCCAGGATCTCTTTCCTTTTATATCACTGCATATTACAGCCAAATTTATCTTACTAAAATCCTGTTTTCATGTCCCCTTTTAGGTTCCAAATCTATATTATCTTCTCATGGCTTGGACTAGCTTTTCCCAAAGTTTTTTATATGAAGCTTTTGTTCCACAGGAAATTAATAGGCTTTAAGTAAAAAACAGATTGTGTGATCAAATGTCAGAGATATGCTAGGTTGACAGAGTTATAAACCATTTCTTTCCTACAGGATGATTCATAGCTTTCATATGTTTATATGCCTTAGAATGCAGTGTTTTCTGAGACACATTTTCACAGACCCTTTTTTTGTAGAGTGTTTCATTGGTCTAGGTCTACATGTACCACATTTTGGAAACACTGGTCCACAGATTCAAGTCCATACTCTATATGATGGTTAATTTTATGTGTTAATTTGACTGGGCCATGGAATTGTTAACCTTCAAAATCACATAGACAGTTATTTTACAAAACTATAAACAGCAAAAAATTGTAATCAGGGACAGCAAATTATATCAGAATCATAGGCAAGACTGCTGAATAAAGGAGAGGAAGTCTCTTTTATAGGGGAAAGTGGGAAGCTGGGAGTGCTGTTATAAACAGAGTCCGTTAAGGTAAACTGGGCACTGGAAGTATAGTGGCTTTTCATTGGTTGAGTTGTGACTGCTTCTCATTGGCTGGGCTGTTGCCAGGGGAGGAGGAGAGTCTTTCTTCCTCCTGCTGGGATGGTAAAGTAGTGTCCACTTAAAATGTCCCTCTCTTCCCGTTTTTTTCTGCAACTGACACACAGTGGTAAGGTGTGAGAGCTCCCCCTGGTGGCCTTCCCACTCCATTCTAGTGAGGTTTCCCTTTATTACTTTTCACAAGGTGCCCAGGTATTTGGTCAACTATTATTCTGAATGTTTCTGTAGGGGTGTTTTGTATGAGAGTAACATTTAAATCCACAGATTGAGTAAAGCAGGTTGCCCTCCTTAATGTGGGTGGGCATCATCCAATCAGTTGAAGGTATGAATAGAACAAAAAGTCTCATCCTCCTGTGAGTACAAGAGAATTTCTCCTGCCTGACTGCCTTCAAACGGGGATATCAACTTTTTCCTGTCTTCAGACTCAGACTGAAACTTTAGCAGACTGCAATCACACTATCAGTTCTTTTGGCTCTCTAGCTTCTGACTTACCCTGTTGATCTTGGGATTTCTCAGCTTCCAAATCACATGAGCCACTTCCTTATATTTCTTCATATAGGCTACACATTCTATTGGTTCTAATTCTCTGGAGAACCCTGACTTAAGATCAGACTTCTGTTACACCTGTTTATCTCTTTCCATTTCCCAGCACATACTTCTGCTCAAGGTAAGCTGCTTTTCTCATTATTTCTACATGGCCCTTGCAGAATTCACCTCCAACCTTTGTCCAAACTGTTTCTTTTGCTTATTTTTGCAAATATCTCCTTTTTCCTATTTGTTCATGTTCTAGTTCTACCCATCTCCCTCTCTTTCTCTCTCTCCTCCTCCTTTCTTCCCTTTCTTTTTTTTTTTTTTTAAGATTTTATTTATTCGACAGAGAGAGACACAGTGAGGGGGGAACACAAGCAGGAGGAGTGGGAGAGGGAGAAGCAGGCTTCCCACTGAGCAGAGAGCCCGATGCAGGGCTCGATCCCATGACCCGGGAATCGTGACCTGAGCTGAAGGCAGATGCTTAACAACCAAGCCACCCAGGTGCCCCAGCTAACATTTTTTTTTTTAAGAAAATAAATTTCCCAAAGACAAGTCTTGCAAAGCATTGAATTGCATTCATTACTAAGCATTGTGCTCTGTGGGAAGTGACTGGAATGCTAATCTGCTAGAAATTCAAGGAAGGAAGACCTGGAGGAAGTTCCCATTATGAGAGTAGATTTTAAAAAGTGAGACTCTTTCCCAGTCTTCTAATTCCCCAGTGCTTTCCGGCAGAGACATCTATAGTTACCAGTTTCTTTTCTCTCTCGTTTCAAGGCCCAATTCCCATGATTGCAAATTAGAGCCACACAGAGCATTTAAGACTCTTGAGGGCCCAGCTCAGACTGCTTGCATCAGAATCTCTGGGTTGGGACCCAAGCATCAGTATTTTGTAAAGTTCTCCTGACTCTGGTACACAGGAAGGACCGAGAACTAGTGTGTCAAGTCTTCTTCTTCTTCAAGTTAAAAAAAATTTTTAATTTAAGTAATCTCTACACCCAGCGTGGGGCTCAAACTCACAACCCCAAGATCAAGAGTAGCGTGCTCTTCCAGCTGAGCCAGCCAGGTGCCCCCTCCAGGATGAAGTCTTCTTGATCAGAAGGCACTGCGCCCATGGCCCTTTTGGTATGTGCCACACGATCTGGCTTCTTGTTATCTCGTCTTCTTAAAAATGGGAGTCTGGGGCACCTGGGTGGCTCAGTGGGTTAAGCCTCTGCCTTCATTCAGCTCAGGTCATGATCTCAGGGTCCTGGGATCGAGCCCCACATTGGGCTCTCTGCTCAGCGGGGAGCCTGCTTCACCTTCTCTCTCTGCCTGCCTTTCTGCCTACTTGTGATCTCTCTCTCTGTGTCAAATAAATAAATAAAATCTTTAAAAAAAAATGGGAGTCTATGGCTTGCCTGGTGGTGCTCAAGGAGGAGAATTTCTCTAGTTGTGAAAGTTAGTCTTTATATCCCTCCCACCCTTTCCCTTCTCAGGTCTGTGTGGAAAGCAGTAGTTCTCTCTAGTAAGCATGAGACTCACCTGGAGCTCCCACTCTTAGAGTGTCTGAATCAGTAGGTCTGGTAGGGATAAGAATCTGCATTTCTAACAAATTCTCAGGTGATGGGCGCCTAGGGTGGCTCAGTTGGTTAAGCGACTGCCTTCGGCTCAGGTCATGATCCTGGAGTCCCAGGATCAAGTCCCGCATAGGGCTCCCTGCTTGGCAGGGAGTCTGCTTCTCCCTCTGACCCTCCCCCTTCTCATGCTCTCTCTCTCTCAAATAAATAAATAAAATCTTTAAAAAAAAATTCTCAGGTGATGCTGACCCTATTAATCTGTGAACCATATCTTGAGAACCATTGACCAAGAGATCAGACTAAGGAAGAGAGCACAGGTGGGCCTGCTATAGCCCTTTGGGCTTAAGGAAAACCTAATAGATTGGACACAGAAGTAAAGGCTGGCTAAAAACACTACTTCACTGGGAGAATCCCAATTGTGGGCCCAAAATCCAATCCATAGATACATTTTGTAGGCTCATACAATATTTTCTGTTAATAAAAATAGTTAATATTTTAAAATCAGGGATTTACACACACACACACACACGCACACACACACACACACACAAATATATCAATTTTTCGGGAATAGTAGGTTGGCACCAAGGGCTCCAATTTTCTATGTGACAACATTCAACTTTAACCAATGAACCCAGCCTCCAGCTAACCTTACAACTGAATATTAGCCATATTAGTGAGCCCAGTCAAAACTGCAGCAGAAAAACTACCTATCAAACCCATAAAATAGTGAAAAGTAATACACTGTTGGTTTAAGTCACTAAGTTGTAGGGTGATTTGTTACATAGCAAGACCTAACTGATACAATAATTGGCAGAATTCCCAAAGGCCTGCTTCACTCAGTTATGTTACCTCCCAGGCTCTATAGGCAAGTGAATTTCCAGCCTGGGCCTTACCCTGCGGAGGACTAAGACAGACTGGTAAGCCTTTTATACATCTGTTATGCCAACAACCTCACAAGGTCAGCTTGTATTAAAGTCCATTTTGCAGATTAGGAAATTGAGGACTAGCAAGCTAAGAGATATCCCTATAGACACATAGTAACAGCAGGGTGAGAACGCATCACTTTGAAACTTTTGTTTCAGTGCTTTCCCCCTTTTCCATCTGGGCAATCGGCTGTTAGTCTCTCTAGGCCAATAGACCTGACAGTCACCAAAACCAAACTCTGTAAGTTAACAGGGCATGATGTTTTCAGGAAGGAAAGCCCTCTAGGTAATCTTTATTTATTGAGAAAGTTGTCTGTGAAGGGCTTACTATAGTGACCACTACACAGAAGGGCTTTAATGAGAGATACTTGTTATTATATACCCTGTTTCTGTAGCATCCTCTAATACACTTTTCCTTTCTTCCCTACGCACCAGACTCCTGGCTGGAGAATTTCATCTCTCCTCTAAGATCTGGTACACTTTCTGTGTATCTCTGTTACCACACATAATCACACTATATTATATTTTTGATGTGTCTCTCTACTCCCTCCGATGTTGGGTGCTTTCATTTTGGGGATTATGGATCTCCTTTTTTTATTTTCACAGGACCTGGCCCAAGATAGGCACTAAATAAATGCTGGTCAAATGGAAATGTAATTTAATTGCAGACTCGGAAGATACTTTTGGTCATAGTCCACTTTGACTCCCATAGTAATCATTTTGCAAAAACAAGTATTATTAATATTGTTGTTATACCCATATTAAAAATACAGAAACAGAATCTCAGTATACTAAGAATTTCTTTCCAGTTGGTGATACTCAGGTGATATTTGTTAGGTTTTCCTAACAAATTATTGTTATTAGGTTATTCTTTGTTTTTCTTTATAATTTTTCTTTTTCTATTTAAAAAAAAATTATTTATTTATTTGACAGTGAGAGACACAGTGCGAGAGGAAACACAAGCAGGGGGAGTAGGAGACAGAGAAGCAGGCTCTCCACTGAGCAGGGAGCCTGATGAGGGGCTCAATCCCAGGACTCTGGAATCATGACTTGAGCTGAAGGCAGACGCTTCATGATTGAGCCATCCATGGGCGCCTGTAATTTTTCTTTATAAAGGTTTCTCCTTGGGGTGCCTGGGTAGCTCAGTTAAGAGTCCGATTCTTGATTTCAGCTCAGGTCATGATCTTGGGGTCCTGAGATAGAGCCCTGTCTTAGGCTCCATGCTAAGGACAGAGTATGTTTGAGATACTCTCTCTCTCCTTTGCCCCTCCCCCTGCTTGTGCATGCACACTCTCTCTAAATAAATAAATAATTAACATCCCTTGATGGTGGAACCTAAGCCGTAGCTTAGGTCTCTATCCCCAGTATGAGGTGTGGCAGGTCGTAGACATTCAGCAATTGCTGACTTGAATTTAATTTCTACTTCTGTGTTAGAAGCTATGTCTGGTACCTCTCTAAGGAAATGTTTGAAAGAGCCATTTAAAATTTGCTTATGATTAAGTCCTACTTTCACTCAGTCTGAATATTAACCAAACAGAGTCTCACTCTTTTATCACAGATTGGATGCCTGGAGAGAGACAGAGACAGACAGACACACACACAAACACACACAAACTCCCCACACCCCTTGCACACACTCAGACTGATCGACCTGTATCTTTGAGAAGAGAAGGACATGGAAAATTGCAGGGTAACCAGACACTCTCTTAGAGAGAATTCTTTCTTTGTGCCAACACCAGAGAAATGTGGGGCTGTCATGTGAGGAGCAGTTACACTCTTTGTGTATCAGGTAAGGCAGAAAAGAGAAGAATAAGGTTCAAGGAAAGGGGGAATTAGAAGGGGCCAAGTGATTGAAATCAACAAAGGGACTGCCAAGAAATTTGAGAAACGAAGAGGAAGGAAAGACTGAGAGGGCGTTTTGTCAGTAGCATTTAAAAGAGAGCAAGGAATGCAAAGTGACCCACTGTGAGGGAGCCACAAGATACCATCTGTATTCTTTTCCCTGTGAGGCACTTTCTTCTGAAAAGGATTGTCATCATCAAACCCCAGACAGCAGTGCACTCTTTAGTGGGTGATGTTGCTTTTAAAACGTGGACTATAATTTTATTTTAAGAATTGAATTAATCTGCAGCAGCATTCTGGTATTTCATAAAATGAAAATATGCTGAGTTGTCCTGTCAAGAGAGGTGATAATCAGGAGGCTAGGGTTTTTCCTATTATCATGGTTGCTGATTTTGACAGGGAGTTACCTACGTGCCAGGAACATTTCTTGGTGTTAGCCGTGGGTTCCATGTCATGTTTTGATCTAATATGATTTTCTGGTCTAGAGCCATTTGTGTTTGAATGAAAATGATGGCTGTAGTAACAATTTTTCATATTCTCCTTGCAGCAAGTTCCTTTTGCTCATAAGTCTGTTATTACTGAAGAAGCATTTAGTTGTAGATAAATGACCCTTGTCTTCTATCTTTAATTGAAACTCAGCCTGCCACTGTTAATATGTTTCATGACTCACTAAATCTTGGAAGGAAAACCTAATGTGCTATAAAAGCAAAGGAAAACAATTAATTGATTTTGGCATACATTTTTTCTATGCAACGGAGCCAGCTGTCCCTTAAAGTGGAGTGCATATGAGTAGCTAGATGTGTGCATGTGCATGTCTATGATTGTATTCCATTGCTTTTCACATAGAAGGAGCTCTCTTGATATTCTTTTTTATGTGATCTTCCTCACTTTCTTACCAGTATCTGTTTAATTGTATGCTAGTTCTGTGTTGAGAAGAAGAAACCTTTGGTCTATATGGAAAGAGTCTGAGATCTTTAGTCACTCTTGGGCCTGGATTGTGGACATGATCTCTCTATTAGGAAAAGAGGTACAAGAGAGCCTCACTAAAACATTTTTTTACCACATTCTGTTAGTATGTCTTCGTAGCATTGACTCAGCCCAGTCACCTCAACAACTTGAGAGAGATTCAAGTTGTATCAGTTAACTATTGCTGCATAACAAGTCACCCCACAACTTAATGGCTTGAACCAACAAGAATATATCACTCTGAACTATTCTGTGGGTTTGTTGGATAGTTTTTCCGCTGCTCGTTTTGCTTGGGCTTACTCATGTGGCTGCGTTCATTTGTAAGGTTAGCTGGGGTATGGACCCATTTGGGTTGAGGTTGGGCCTCACTGTCTATGTGGTATTTCATTTAGGGCTTCATACTACAGTGGTCTTGGGGTTCCAAGAGTATGAAGGTGGAAGTTGGAAAACCTCTGGAATCTACTCTGTATCACTTCCACCATATTCCATCAGCCAAGAATGTAGAAATTCTGAATTATAAATTTAGACACAAATTTGTAAGTCTCAAGATCAGCTCAGGTTTTGTTTTTTTAAGATTTTATTTATTTATTTGACACAGAGAGAGATCACACATAGGCAGAGAGGCAGGCAGAAGCAGACTCCCTGCTGAGCAGAGAGCCCAATGCAGGACTCAATCCCAGGACCCTGAAATCATGACCTGAGCCGAAGGCAGAGGCTTAATCTACTGAGCCACCCAGGCACCCAAGATCAGCTCAGTTTTGAGGAATGCAGACTCTACCTCTTACAAGAAGGATCCTCAAAATATTGTGATGAAATTTTTCACTTTACCACATTCCTAGTTATCTAGAAGAGAATTATCAGGATATTTGGGGCTGGGTCATATTTGGGTTTTGAGACTTAGATTGTTGGCAACTGAGCCAGCTGTCTCCAAAGTGTAGTACATACAAAAACAGCTGGGGTGTGCATGTATGCTTCTAAAATTGTATTCCAGCGTCAATCCACATCATTTTAGTTGGGCAAATTGCTTCAAGTTTCATTTCTTCATCTTTAAAATGGGAATAGTAACAGTGGCTCTTTGTGGCACTGTGAGGAGTCAGCGAGAGAGATAATATATAGGAAGAGTTTTGTACAGTTCCTGGCACATGGTAGGTGTTCAAATGAATTATAGCTTATTTTACTTTTAAATTTTCTTAGTTTAAATCCTTAGCTATTTTTATTTGTTTTACAAGTAATTCACGCAGCATGAAAATCAGAAAACATAGAGAAGCAGAAAGAGGAAAAATAGTTCATATTACCCAGGATTTACCACAGAGTTAGGCACTATCAGTCTTTTGGTGAAATCCATTCAGATCCTAGGTTTTTTTCCAATGCATATGTACATAAGAATAAGTGTGTGATAGAAAGATAGACAGACACACCCACACACCCATACACACAGAAATATTTGTTTGTATTTTTAAAAATTTTCTTTTTAAGATTTTATTTATTTAAGAGAGGGAGAGAGAGCTCAAGCAGGGGGAGGGGTGGGAGGGAGAGGGAGAAGCAGGCTCCCCACTGAGCAGAGATCCCAATGCGGGACTCCATCCCTGGACACTGGGATCATGGCCTGAGCAGAAGGCAGATGCTTAACCCACTGAGCCACCCAGGCGCCCTTGTGTGTATTTTTAGATATATACACAAAAGTTTAAAAGCCAGAGAAGTGGGCTCCTGGGTGGCTTAGTGGGTTAAGCCTCTGCTTTTGGCTCAGGTCATGGTCTCAGGGTCCTGGGATTGAGCTCCACATAGGGCTCTCTACTCAGTGGGGATCCTGCTTCCCCCCCCCCTGCCTACTTGTGATCTCTGTCTGTCAAATAAATAAATAAATCTTAAAAAAAAAAAGCCAGAGAAGTACTTATTACTTTTTATTATTTATAACCTCCTCATTCTGGCATTTGTGTAGGGCAGTGTCAATACTCAGTGTTAAGTAGTACCTGACTCACAACCTCCCATTTTAGTTTCCTCTGGATCCTAGGTATTAAGGCAAGAGGTCATACCTATTACCAAATCTGAATTTCCCAGAGTGAATCTAGGAAATAGCAGGCTCCTGAGATGGTCTGAGAAAAAAAACGGTCTGTGGTCAAATAAGTTGGGGAAATGCTGTATATTTTCTCTTTCAGTCTTTAAGAATCACACTCGTTTTTTAAAAAAGATTTTTAAAATTTTTCATTTTTAAGTAATTTTTTAAAAAATTTATTTATTTGACAGAGAGAGAGATCACAAATAGAGAGGCCGGCAAAGAGAGAGAGGAGGAAGCAGGCTCCTTGCTGAGCAGAGAGCCCGATGTGGGGCTCGATCCCAGGACCCTGAGATCATGACCTGAGCTGAAGGCAGAGGCTTATAACCTGCTGAGCCACCAGGTGCCCCATTTTAAAGTAATCTTTACACCGCACACAGGGCCCACACTCACAACCCCTAGATAAAAGTTGCATGCTCCACTGACTGAACCAGCCAGGTACCCTTAATTTTTTTAAAAATTTTTTTATTTAAGCAAACTCTGTGCCCAACATGGGGCTTGAACTGATGACCCCAAAATCAAGAGCCACACACTCCAATGACTGAGCCAGCCAGGTGCCCCCACAGATACTAATTTGTGATTAAACAAGTATTCAATTAATTGTACCTATTAAATTAAACATGTGATTAAAACATGTTAAAGGCTCTGAGAAGTCGTGTTGTGAAGCATCCTATTTTACTTTAGCCTCAATTTTCCCACATTTATGTGAACTCTTCTTTTAATTTTATTTTTAAAAATAATATACAGTAAAATTAACATTTTTTAAAATGTACACTTCAATGAAATTTTGTGCATGGATTTGTGTAACCACGACAACATTCAGGGTTCAGAATAGTTTTATTATATCCCAGAACTCACTTGTGTCCCCCTTTATAGTCTCATCCCCTACTTCTGTGACTCCTGGCAACCACTGACCTGTTCTCCACCCATAAATTGTCTTTTTGCCATTTCTCTTTTATAGAAATATCATATAGATGGCATTGCATACCATGTAGCCCTTGAGACTGGATTCTTTTTTTTAGGTAATACCTTTAAGACTCATCCACATTATTGCATGTATCAGTTAGTTATTAGGGTGTGTGTGTGTTTGTGTGTGTGTGTGTGTGTTTAGGTCTTTCTTATTGCTGAGTAGTATTCCATGATATGGAATATCATGGAATATACCACAATTTATTTATACTGTTGAAACATATTCAGGTTTCTTCCAGTCTTTGGTGATTTTGAATAGATCTGCTGTAAACATTTATGTACAGGTTTTTGTGTAAATATAAATTTTCACTTCTCTAATGTAAATACCCAGGAATGGGATTGCTAGATCACTTGGTAAATATATGTAAGCAAGCTCTTTTTATTTGTGTAATACCTATTAAGATCTTACATAACTAGTATGTCACGGAACATATAACATCCTGTAGACCTAGTATTTCACTGGATGCACTTTGGAGAAAAAAGCTTTAGGAAGACCTTGAATGCTGTGACTTTTTGCTGTTTTTGAAAGTCAAATGGACCTGAAATACATTCCACACACCCAAAGTTTGCTTAGACTCAGCCAGGACTCCCAATATACTCCCATTTGTTAAGGACTTACTGCCAGACATTTGTATCACAGTCTCATTTAATCTAATCCTGACAATAATCCCATGATTTTGCAGGTGAGGAAACAGGTGCAGGAAGGCTAACAATTTACCTAAGTTCCCATGGCTGGTAAGTAGCCAGGATTGGAATCCTTGTATCTTATTGTCAAGTCCAGTGCTTTTTCTGCTTCCCTCTCTACCTGTCTTTTTCTTCCTTTCTCTCTTTGAACATTGTTTTCTGAGTCTGTTTTCTGTAGTTAATTGTCTTTGACCACAGTTGGCAAATAAAAAACAGAGTTGCTATCACTTCCCACTTAATGGCAGACACCAATGATTTAATTTCACCTCCCCTTTGTTGCTCAGCTCTTTCTCCAGACAACTATCCACTGATTGGAGTTAGCACTTGAGCTAATAACCATCTGCTATTTTGTTCTCGGACTTTGTATTAGTTAGCTATTGCTGTGTAACAATCTCGAAACAGTGTGGCTTAAAAACAGTAACTATCACTTGTGATCTTTCACAATTTCTATAGGTTAAGAATTCAGATAGGGTGCTGCAGAAGGAGAGGCCCTATCCTGCCATGCCTGGGACTTATTTGGTTGGAAGACATGAACCATGTTGGGGGAATTTGTTCCTCAAAAGTATGAGTTGGGCTTGGTTTTCAGAAGAGGGCATGCCTTACAAAGATAACAGATGTTTCCTGTGCACAGTGAGATGCCTTTTGACCCTGAAGATATTCTCTCATCTCTGCTCCTTCATTCTTTTTGTGGCTTTTTGCTCAGCTACATCCTGTCACACTCATGTTCCTACTCAAATTGTAGGCACTTTGCTTCCCAGGAGGACAACTTAAAGGTAGATGTACCCTTTCATAGTTGAACGTCTAGCTCTTGACTCCTGATGCTTTGATTTACTTCCATGACTCCCTGTATATTCCTGATTCCTAGTCTGCTCAGGATTTGAGGGGCACAGAACACTTTGGTTTGGGTATTGATTTTCTGGACTCCTAACCTGTCTCTCACAGTCAGGAAATGGTTACTCCCAGATCTGTGGCCTTGACTCTGGACTTCTTGACTCCTTAGTGTCCTGCTCTGCTGTTTACAAACCTCTTAACCCATTGCTTCTCATACATCCTGTCTCTTGGTTTGTTTCTTACTCTTTCTTGTTACCACCTACATTTTGGCTTACTAGTATCTCTTAGGCAAATTATTTCCCGAGACACATCTGCTGATTGGTATACTGGGCTTTGCCTTCCAATGACAGACTTTTCTCTCCCCCTTTTCTTCATTTGGAGGTTAAGCTGAGGTATAGTGTATTTAGCCTTGGATTCAGAACCAGAAGCCCCAAGTTCAAAACCTGATCTATGTGACTTTAGGCAAGGCTTTTTAATCTCTCTGGGCCCCAATTTTCTCATCTATAAAATGGAAGAATATTCTCTACTTCACAGCATTGCCTTAAAGATTAAATGGGAGGGGGTGCCTGGGTGGCTTAGCAGGTTAAAGCCTCTGCCTTCGGCTCAGGTTATGATCCCAGGGTCCTGGGATCGAGCCCTGCATTGGGCTCTCTGCTCAGCAGGGAGCCTGCTTCTTCCTCTCTCTCTGCCTGCCTCTCTGCCTACTTGTGATCTCTGTCAAATAAATAAATAAAATCTTCAAAAAAGAAAAAGATTAAATGGGATAATGTAGATAATGCAAGATAATAATGGGTAATAATTCTAAAATGCTAATATGTGTGTGTGTGCTTGCACGCACATGTGTGTATTTAAAGAAGGTTTATTCTTTCTTCCTGCTAAGCACCTTTCCTTTATACAGTGTTCTTCACTTAAGCAGCTAGGCCATTCTGTGCTCATTAACTCAGGAAAGGAAATGTCAGAGCAGAAAAAACAAATAGGAATCTTTCTGGCCTTGGTTTTCAAAAGCCTACAGCCCTTAGTGGAACATTGAGACCCCAGGACTGGTCAAGATGAGTGAGAGCAAGGGGTTTGAAGAGAGAGGGAGATTCTCCTTCAGACTGGCAATGGATTCCACTGTTCTGGGCAGAGGAGGGAGGTGAGTAGAAGGAGGAGAGACAGAGGGGGTGTAATGAAGCACAGATACAGTGGGACCCAGAGTGAGAGGGGTCTGTGCCCTCCCTTCTAGATAAAGCCCAGGGGAGCAGAAAGGACATAGTTGGCAGATTCTGGGTGCCCAGGGTGGCCCACAAATGGTGCTAGACTGGAAGGGGTCATGCAGCCTGGGGGTGAAGGAAATGTCAGTGTAGGTCACTGAGCATTGAAGCCTACAGGCCTGACAGGGATGATGGCAATTACACTTGACAACTGCATGGATAGTTGGTAGCAAGGACCAGAGTGCACTTCTCTCCCACCCGGCCCCCTCCTTCAACTGCGATTCTCCAGGAGCTCCTAGAACCTAGAGGCACTCCCTGAAAATGGGAGGAAGGCTTCAGATGAACTGAGGTTATATTTTGCCACTCTGGTTGAATAGGATCTAAAAATGAAGTTGAGGGCACCTGGGTGGCTCAGTTGGTTAAGTGACTGCCTTTGTCTCAGGTCACTATCCCGGAGTCCCAAGATCGAGTTCCGCATCAGGCTCCCAGCTCCATGGGGAGTCTGCTTCTCCCTCTGACCTTCTCCCCTCTCATGCTCTCTCTCACTCTCTCTCTCTCAAATAAAGAAAGAAAATCTTGGGGCGCCTGGGTGGCTCAGTGGGTTGAATCCTCTGCCTTCGGCTCAGGTCGTGATCCTGGGGTCCTGGGATCGAGCCCTGCATCTGGCTCTCTGCTCAGTGGGGAGCCTGCTTCCTCCTCTCTCCCTCTGCCTGCCTGTCTGCCTACTTGAGATCTCTGTCTGTCAAATAAATAAAATCTTTAAAAAGAAAAAAAAAAAAAGAAAGAAAATCTTTACTAAATAAATAAATAAAAATGAAGTTGAGTTATAAAAATAGTTTGTGTCTATATGGTGGATTAAGACCCATAACCACTACCACAGAAAGCACTTGGCATTTATCTGTAGGTAGGCACCAGGATGTTTACTGAGTCTGAATTCAGATGTTATGGAGCCTCTGAATATATGTCCTGCTTGATGTTTGAGGTCTGGTACAAGCACTCCCTCCATCAGGGGTTCTCAAGGTATGATCCCAAGGACTAGTAGCATCAGCTCTGCTGGACTTTTGTGAGAAATGCACATTTTCAGGCCCTCCCCCCAGAACTCCTGAATCTGAGACTCTTCCAAGTGATTCTAACACATGCTAGAGTTTAAGAACCACTGCTCTGCATCCTATCTATTTTTGTACATACACCCTCAGTTTCTCAGACTTACTCCAGTAGTCAAGTTACCATGTGATACTTGCCTAGCATCAGCTTTGGGCTAGCCAGATACATATAAATATATTTAATAATTGGATTTATAGAAAACTTCTTTTATTAAAAAATGTAGGCAGACTGTAGTAAATAATATTTTGGGGGTGCCTGGGTGGCTCAGTCACTTAAGCTTCCATCTTCGGCTCAGGTTGTGATCCCAGACTCCTGGGATCGAGCCCCATGTCTGTCTCCCTGCTCAGTGGAGAACCTGCTTCTTCCTCTCCCTCTGCTGCTCCCCCTGCTTGTGCTCTCTCACCTTCTTTCTCTCTGTCTCTCTCTCAAGTAAATAAAATCTTAAAAATAAATAAATAATAATACTGTGAAGTATCGAGGGCAAAGGATGGTGAATCTAAAATTTAATTCCAGCTTAATTGTCATTCAGAAAAATGAGGCTTACAAAACTATTTTCAGTCATATTGAGATTATTATTTTTTTTAAAGATTTTATTTATTTATTTGACAGAGACAGAGATCACAAGGAGTCAGAGAAGCAGGCAGAGAGAGAGGGGGAAGCAGGCTCCCCGCTGAGCAGAGAGCCCGATGTGGGGCTCGATTCCAGGACCCTGAGATCATGACCTGAGCCGAAGGCAGAGGCTTTAACCCACTGAGCCACCCAGGTGCCCCTCATATTGAGATTATTTAACACATACCACTCCTAAACTGATAGTCTCACATTACTAGTAATTATATATGAACTGATGATAAAAATTAATAATGATACACAAATTTTCCAGGGCTAAACAAGGACTTTGAGCTGCATATTTATTTTAAGTGTCTGGAGAAGAGAGCTTCTGATTTCCCCTGGAGTTTTCCTCATGACCATCTCACTTTTATCTCATTTCACTGAGGACCCAGCTCCTGAGAGGAAAACAGGGGAGATTGGAAAGAGACCCTTCAGTAAATAGGGAGAGGGGATCATAGGCAAACATGATCTTAAACCTTTACTACCTCCCCAAGGATCCAGTGTACTTCATAGGGATGATTTTGTGGCCAGGCAAGGTCCTAGGGAAATTTATGGCAGAAACATTTTCCCGTATCTGGGTCAGGAAATGATAGCACACAGATGGAATTTACAATGGGAGTATGAATGGAGTGGCCCCACCCAGGCAGCCAAGCAAAGGCCCCTTTCACAGGCTCTATTCACATATAATGAGTGCTTCCCAGGCTCTCCTGGCTGGCCGCTTTTTCTTTTTTCCTCGATTGCTTTCACTTTTTCACAGAGGACTGCCCCGCTTGCGGTCCACTTGGGACTGGGGTGAGCCTTGATTTGGCAGGAGAAAGGAAGAAGTACACGGTGGCCTACAAAACTGAATTACTCTGCCTCCCTGGCCCCTTTCCTTGAATAATAGGCCTTTGTGCTTTGAAATGTAGGGAAGTCCCAGTTTCTCAGGCTTTTTTAAAAAAGGAAACCTTCGTAAAACCTCCTTTCCCACTTTAAGATGCTTAGCAGGGAGTAGTTAAGGGACAGAACAGTTATTAAATCAAATGTTTCTTTAATAATTTTAGAAATTGTTAGGAGAGCTGATTTCCAAACAAATGTATTTCATGCATTCCTTCATATGGACAAAAATATTGGCTCAATTTGAAAGTCCAACTTTAAGAAAAATCACACGAGACAAATCTCTACGTTAAAAAAAAACAAAACAAAACCCACAACACCCCAAAAACCTGTTTTTGGCTCTAGCCAGTTACCCACTTTTATGAAATATTTGACAAAGCAAAATTTTATTACCAGAGAGGAATTCAGACAGCCTTTGGAGTCTGTTGAAATGGGGTTTGAATATATAGGATTTGTTTTAATTTTTTATTTTATTTGCCTCCCTCCTGCCCCCGCAACCTAGGCATGATTTAAAACATCCCATCTTGTAACCAAACCAACGTGAGTTCGCTCCTTGGTAAGTCACGATATACTACGTATATACGTATACACGATATACATACGTATATATGGTAAGTCACGATATACTACTTGGTAAGTCACGATATACCACGATATACTAGGTAGAATTGTCACGCAGAGTAAACTTTATTTGCGGCAAATAAGGAGACCATGGGGAATAACTTCAAAAGCCATGGCTCCCCAGGCAAGGGTGAATGGGTTCCTTTTATTTAGTTTGGGATGAA
Source organism: Enhydra lutris kenyoni (assembly GCF_002288905.1). Classification (NCBI taxonomy): domain Eukaryota; kingdom Metazoa; phylum Chordata; class Mammalia; order Carnivora; family Mustelidae; genus Enhydra; species Enhydra lutris. Next base: position 40,292,452 of record NW_019154094.1, on the reverse strand, counting down.
TATTTAGACAGAGAAGCCTTGTCATCTTGCGTAGTGGCAGGCATAAGGCGACACATGCGCCTTAAGGGAACATGCCTATACAGACACTATATGTATATAAATAAGGCTTGTGGTCCTTCTTGCGTGTAAATTTTATTACTATAATGAGGTAAAGGTAGTTGTTGGTCATTCTAGAAGTCACTCAGTGATCATCTGTGCAGACATGAGTTGGGGGTTTATTCTGGGTGGTCTGGGCCAGTTTGAGCTCTTGTCAGGGCTGTCACTGTCACTTGAAGGAGGATTTGGTTTCCGTTTGCCTGAGTTAAGAGATAAACTGGAAAGAAGAACTAAAGGAAAAATGTGGGATAAAGGTCGATGAATGCTAGTAGGTGGGCAGTAAAGGTCAGGTGTTGGGGTCTAGCTGATAACAATCTGTTTTCCTTTCACTAATCTTATCCCACATTTTCCTTTCAAAGGTGTGTGTTAATAGCATTACATTTTTTTAAAATCCTGAAAATAAATTATATTGAAAAATCATTACCATCATTTAGGGCCCCATATGTTTCAATGGTTTAAGTATATATGAACATCTTTTTTTTTTAAAGATTTTATTTATTTATTTGACAGAGATCACAAGTAGGCAGAGAAGCAGGCAGAGAGGGGGGGGGGGTGAAGCAGGCTCCCGGCCAAGCAGAGAGCCCGATGTGGGGCTCTATCTCAGGACCCTGGGACCATGACCTTGGCCGAAGGCAAAGGCCTTAACCCACTGAGCCACCCAGGCACCCCTATTTGAACACCTTTGATTTTCATTTTACTGTAAAAGATATGATTTCACCATTTATTTTTTGAATTTTCAGAATGTGGCAGAGAATATAAAACATTCTTCAATGAAGGGCTATTATTTGTCCCTTTGGCTGAGTTACTGGAGGCCAGGCTCTAGAGCTAAACTTGGAGCAAAATGTTATTGTCTGCCCCTTTGATAGCCATTTCCCTTCTTTTCCCAGCCCAGCGTTGTGTTTTCTCCTCTCAACCCCGTGTTCTCCGTGAGGCACCAGTCCCAGCTCCAGTTCTGGAACTCAGGATCTCCACTTGACCAATCAAATCATCAAATCCTTTGTCCCATCTGCAGCATAGGGAAAGGGAAAACCGCAGAGATTTCGTTAAGGATGGGCCACATGACCCAGCTGTAGCCAATGAAATACATCTGAGGCTTTTCTGGGATTGGCTGGAGAGAGGCAGGAGCCCTCCTTCCATTGGTTATTATTATTATTTTTTAAAGATTTTATTTATTTGTCGGAGAGAAAGAGGGAGTGAGAGCACGAGCAGGGGGAGAGGGAGAGAGGCAGTGGGAGAAACAGGCTCCCTGCTGAGAAGCAGCCTACCGCAGACCTTGATCCCAGGATGCTGGGATCATGACCACAGGTGAAAGCAGATGCTTAACCGACTGAACCACCCAGGCTCTCCTTCCATTGACTCTTAAATCTGGGAAAAGGTGAGGCTGGAGGTGCAGCAGCCAGTCTGATACCCTGAGATGAAAGCTTGAAGCTATGGCAGAGGCTGGGGACCTTTGAGGAGCCCAGGGATGAATGAAACCAACCCCGCTGAAGAAAGAGCTGGGAAAATTCAGCTGAAAAATTCAGTCCCCATGACATCATTTGAGTCCTACGCCTGAGGCCAGCCCTACCATTAGAGTGTTTAGTTGTTCAAACCAACAAACCTCCTTAGTTGCTTAAGCTGGTTGAGATTGGATTTTCTGTTGATAAAAAGTCATGCCAGTGCAGGTCTGGAGTCCAAAGGTACTAGGAATTTGCCAAGATACAGCTCCAGGTGCTGAGAATGAGGCTGGAGTACTGTCATCAGAGCTGGGCTCCAATGCCTGACTCCCTCCCCTCCCTAGCCCCTGCGTGGAGGAGGCGTGACTCAGTGCTGGTTTCTGTTGGAGAGATGCTAGAGTGGTTTATGCCCTTGTTATCTCAGCTCAAGTCTGGCCTGGAAACTAGCAGCAGGACTGGACTTGGAGATGGGGGACCATAACCCTTCAGCTGTGGAGAGTGAAGGGGCAGGTTGGACACATATTGTCAAGGACTATGGTAAGACAGAAACTTCATGCTGTGTTACATATCTTCATTGCATGGACCCTTTATTCTCTCCAGGGAATGTGTCTTTAATTTGGGTCTCTGCCCTAAACATCATCCCGACCCTCCTGTGGTCTGCTGAACTTCCACAACTGGGTTAGACATCTCTCCTCAGTGTTCTCCTAGGCTCTTTAATGTAATGAGCCTCACATTTTCATCCTGTATTTTTACTCACTCATTCAGCAACTATTTATTGAGTGCCTGCTGTGTGCCAAGAGCTATTCCAGGCACTGGAGGTATACCAGTGACCAAGACAGACAGAAATCCCTGCCTGGAAGGAGTTACATTCTAAGGGGTGGAGAGAGGCAATAAATAAGTAAATTATAAGCTATATTCAAAGTAGATGTGTGCCAAGGGGAAAAAAAGGAGAAAAGAGGATGAGGCCTAACAGGGAAAGTGGTGACAATTTTTCATGGACTAGTGAGAGAAGACTTCATGGGAAGGTGGCATTTAAGCAGACTTGAAGTAGATGAGTGAACAAGCCTTGTGGATATCTGGGGGAAATGCTTTCCAGGTGAATGGAAAGGCAAGTGCAGAGGCGCTGAGGTGTGCGGGTTTGGTGTGGCTGAGGAACAGCAGGGAAGCCATCGTGGGCAGAGTGGAGTGAGCACCAGGGAGTGGAGTAAGCAATTGAGGTCAGCATGGGGTTGACAGGGAAATAAGGATCAGAGGTATTTCAGTTATTTACTGCTGTATAAGGAACCACTTTAAAACTTAGTGGTTTAGTGTAACACTTTATTATTTCTCATGATCCTGCGGTTTGACTAGGAAGTTATTCTCAAGACTTGAGAATTTGGGAATATATGAGAAGAGGGTCTGGTCAGGGGTCCCTCTTGTGGCTGCTCAGGCAGGACACTAGGCTGGCTGGCCCTCTCTCCTGATGTGGTTTCTCATTATTCATGTGTCTTGCCCAACTTTCTTATGTGGCAGTGGGGTCCCAAAAGGGAGCATTCCAGGGGGACAAGCTCCAGTGTGGAAGTGCTTTTCTAGCCTTCTATCACATTTGCTCATGTACCAGTGGCCAGAGTGCCCATATGGCCAAGCCCAGAGTCAGTTTAGAAAAGGACCACATGAATACCAGGACGTGAGATTCACTGGGGCCACCCATGAAGGTTCAGGGATCCTTTTTTCTAAATCTATTGAAAGAGTGGGGCAAGGGTGTACATGATTGATGGGCTTTGGGGTTGGGCTGGAATAGAGGAGAGAGGCCAGGTCAAGAATGTTGACCACATTCCTGTGATCTTGTTGACTAGCTTTGTCCTTTGGTAGAGCCAAGGGGTCACTTGAGAAAACTGCATAGTTCCCCACTGTTTCTATCAGCCTCCACTTCCTTTGATATGAACACTTGGCATCTTCTCAGTTGTATTTAAGGTACTTTGCAAATACATTTTCATGACAAGCCCCCAAACTCAGTCTCTAACTAGACTGCTGCCTTTAAGCTGTGCCTAGGTATGAATTTTGGTTTTACCACTGACCCTGTACATGAAAAGAAATGGGATCTGGTGAATCCATCAGGTGAACCAGTGCCATTGACCTTAATTTGAAAGAAATAGAGATGAAACTACAAGGAACTGGTAGCCTGCCAACGTGATTGTTCATTGAGTCATACAACAAATATTTGCTGAGCACCTGATTTGTGGTAGGGATGATGCCATCACCATCATTTAAAAGGACTACAGAGAGGACTTGTAGAGGGGACCCTGAAATCTGTGCATTGAGTCTCATTTAATAATGACTTTCATTGATAATTGCTTCCTTTGTGAGATATTCATAAAAAAAAGCTTTTAGAGAGTCTTCCCCGAACTGTAGATTCCTTTCATGTCCTTGTCATCCATAGCCTTTGGAATTGTTTCAGTGCTATTTTGATTATTTTGTTTTTCAAAGTAAAAATTAGTTTATGTACTTTTTTCTTGATTTTATTAATGATACATATTGTCGAAAAATATCCAAACACACTGACAGTGAAAAACAGAGTGTACAGTTGTTGTTTTTTTTAATTCTACCATCCAGAGGGCCATAGTTACTATTAACATTTTAGTGAGCAGCCTCCAGATACCCCTCCCTGAGTATCCATGTGTGACGCAATAAATGGGATCATGCTCTAAACTGAGTGTCAAAAAATCCCAGTTTGTAGATGTGCAATTTTATCCAGTCCCAGACTGAGGGATATTTAAGTTGTTTCCAATTTTGCAACTAGGATTAAGTAATTTTTTGATTCTCTGACTTCAAATCAGACCCTGAGGTTTTCCTCTTTTCTGTGTTTGGACATCCTTCTACTTTGGGGAAGATACCATCTTGTAGGCTTTTTTTTTTTTTTCTTTTTGATCTTGGCAGTTTTGATTATTGATAAATATTTTGTTTCCTCAAATAGGAACTTCTAAATGGTTTTCGGATCATATATGATAACTTTTAAAAGCCTCTTTCTCCAGCACCTGGCTGGTTCAGTCACTAGAGCATGCAACTCTAGGTCTCAGGGTTGTGAGTTCAAGCCCCACGTGAGCCTACTAAATAAATAAATAGATAAACGAATAAATAAATAAATAAATAAATAAATAAATAAATAAAGGGCTCTCTCCGTCTTTCCCTTAAATACAGCCTATATTTGGCTGACGAAAACACCTCCTGAATAACTGTGGTGGGTTCCTGGGCTGGCCATCTCCCTCCACAGTGTTAAATTAAATTGTGTGTAACCACGGTTACCAGGCTGGCTACCCTTACCAACTTAAAGTGATGTCATACACCCAGCCTTTCTAGCCCCTGTGACCCCTGGCTTGCCTGTGTGTGCAGAGGTTAAACTCCCTCCAGAAGTTTGGTGTCCTGGCTGTGGGGTGTGAGAACATGTGTGGCAGGGAGTGAGGTGGGCAGTGATGGAACATTTTTTGGTGCTCTTCACCCCTGAGAATTAATTCTGAGCAGCGCACTGCCATTGTAACACTTGTCACGTTGCGTACTAATCCTTTGTTATGTGACTGTCTCCCCATCTGTGGCTGTGAGCTCCTCAAAGGGAGGGAACTTTCTTATCGGTCTGTGTCACCCAAGTACCCGGTGCAGTACCTGGATATTTACTGAATATATAAGTTCATGAGTGACTGTCTGAGTGACTGAGTGAAAAAATGCAAGACAAATCCTAATATTACAGCCACACGTTGCTTGGGTGCTCAGTGTGGGGACAGAAGAGGATCGTGGCGAAGGCCAAGGCACAGAGGAGCGCAGCCATAAGTCTGGGGGCTTTGGAGCGAGAAAACCAGGGCTCAAGTCAGGCCCAGGCTACCTACCCATTGTGTGATCTAGAGCAAGTCACTCAACTTTCCTGCACTTAACTCTCCTTATACATAAAAAGGGGATTAATTTAGGTAACAGACAGATACAATAAATTTTTTTAAAGTGCAATATGCTAGACACTCTTCTAGGTGTTGGGAAATCAGCAGGGAGCACAGAGTCCTTTGTGGCAGCCATGGGTCACCCTCTGCAGAGCAACTTTAAGAGAGAGCCCCCTGAAAGGGTGTATTTAGCTTCAGTCCCCCTACCGCGCTCCACTGTGTTCTTGCTGAGGCTGTGGTGAGGGTCCTAGGGCACTGCAGCCTGGGCTTTTCTCAGCCAGTCCTACCTTCCCCCTGTCCCTGTGACAGGTTGGAGGCTTTCCTGCATACTCCTGCTCCTTCCCCTTTTATCCTTCTCAGACATTTCTCCCAAGAATTCTCCTGCATGTCTAATTCTGTCTTGGCGTCTGCTACCTGGAAGGCCCAAACCAACAGCTTTGTTCTCAAGAACCTTACCAAATAGAGGTCAAATAAAATATACCACTGAAGGTGATTGTCAGGATTATAGGAGATGATGTTTGAGAAGGGCTTAGCAGTAGGCCAGCCCCCAGCAAGAGCTCAAAGATGTGCACTGTTGCTTCTGTTATTGTTATCCTCACTGATTTTGTTCCGCAGGTGAGCAGGTAGAAAATGGTATCTTTCAGGTGTCAGTTTCATGAGTTGGTTTAACCCAGTGGGCTGTACCTGACTCCAGGTGTCCTTCAGAGTTTCTTCAGGAACAAGGGGCTACAAATAGGAAACGGCAAATCCCAGGAAGATATTTTGTGGCCTTCAGGAACTGATCATGGAGCTTCCAGAAGAATCTTCTGATTCTAGGTAGGTCCGAGTGTGGATGGGGGGGAGACGCCTGAGCTCTGTCCCTCGCTGACAATAACACTAGCCACTCACTGAAGCTTGGAGGTACAAGAGTATGGAGCCAGATGGCCCAACTTCAAATCCCAGCCCTGCCATGTACTTCCTACCTCCCAGGCTTGTTTTGTAATTTAGGTAATAAAGATCGAATGCTCAGCATAAAGTATCTGAGAACGGTTAGTCTCCTTACTTTCCCCAACAACATTTCATTCTACTTTGCTTGGAATAGTTAACATGTGTGTAACTTCTCTGGGTTGGCAAATTATGGCTGGTGCTTGGGCTAGGGATTCACTGACCTGATCTCTGGATTATTAGGAAGAAGAGGAAGGTCTCATGACAGAAAGGAGGGAGCGTGTTTGAGCTCAGAAGAGTAAGGGTTTTACTGGACCGATATTTACTGAGGAGCCACCATGTACCAGCCCCTCCCCTGGGTACTGTGTTCATGAAGGTGATTAGGACACAGGCACCATTCTTGAGGAGTTCAGATACTAACTTGGAAGCTAGGGGTGGACAAACGGGTATGTAAACATTGCATTGGGTCCCATGACAAGGCAGACACACAGAGTTTGGCATAAAATTTCAGTTATACAAGATGGGCAAGCTCTAGAGGTCTGCCCTACAACATAATGCTAATAGTTAACAATACTGTACTGTATTACACACTTAAACATTTGTTAAGAGAGTAGACCTTATTTTAAGTGTTGTTCCGTTAGAAACAAAATAAACCCAAACCAAAATCGAGACAAACAAAAGTGAAAGAAAAAAAAAATAAGAAAAAATAGAGGCAATGTTACAACTTATCAGAGCGCCTAGAACAAATATTACATGATTTCTCAAAATTTATCATTCATTTACTGTTCACTTCATTTCAAAATAAAGTGGTGAGAAAATGTACGAGGGAGAAAGTGACAGCTATTATAAATATTACTATCTTTGCTAGTGTTTTGCCGGTCAGAATTCTCAGGTTCAGAAAGTTAAAGCACCTTGCCAGGGACCGACCACACAGCTGAGTATGGACTGCTCAGTCACTAGGTACCCAGTGTCTGGAGTTCAGGCCTCCTGCTCTGGGACATTATCAGAATTGCTCACTAGGTGGCGCTCTTCCCCTGGGATAGGAACTGACCAAGGCCTGTTGACTAGTCTTTTCTCACTGGAGCCCAGCCTTCTAGAGCTAGCAGTGATTTTGAACATGTCTAAACTGAGAGACAGAGGAATAAAGCTCGAAAGTATGTCTCTGAGACATACTCAGAGTCATCTATGGTCACCAGGTGGTTTGGGGATGGTGTCTTAGTTTGCCAGTACCAAATCTCATTCGTTTCCGGTGTGGTATCCCTTGCCCACAACCTCATAGCTGCTTCTGGACCCTTCCTTGCAAAGCTAGGTGCTTCCCTGTCGGGCAGTTGCTACAGTCTGCTATTTGGGTGTGGAGGAGGTATTTAGGAGCAGGGCAGAGGTTTGAGGCAGCCTGGGGGCATTCCCCCCTCCCCCCACCCCACTCATTTCTTATCCTTTCCTAGAGTCATTCAGGGGTAGTGTGTGTACTGCTCAGGGTAGGGACCCTGGGGCCAAATCACCTTTGTCCAAACTCTCATCCTCCTCTTACCAGCAGTATGCTTTGGGCAGTTGGTGAATCTCTGTGTCTTGTTTTCCCGTCTATAAAATGGGAATTAATAGAATACCTATCACATAGGATCTTTATGAGGATTGAGTCAGTGTATGGAAAGCACTTAGAATACCTGTAAGCATGTGTAAGAGCTATAGAAGTGTTTGCTCTAGTATTATAATTCACCAGCATCCTATATGCATATGAGTTTACATGAAATGCCAATATAATTCATCATACTCCCTACCTATTGTCGTCCCATAGTGTCCTTTTCATAATGATACCTACCATCGACTTGCAGTCATGCTCTGCAGTATGCGAAACCTATGATTTCCATATCTCAGTGAATCCACAGAACAAACCTATGTTCCCGTTCCTAGCTCAAGGTTGAGGCTTCGACAGGACTGTCATTCCTAGGATCATGCACAAAGTGACAGAACTGGGACTCACACTCAAGACTGTCTGATGAAGGTTTTCACCACTACACCATTCTACCTCCTCTTTGAGTCAATTACAGACACCAAAACCAGCCCCAGGAGCCCTGGGCATCAGCTATGCTCACAGAGTAGAAGTCATTCTTCTCTGGGGTGAGGTTTCTTATCACTCTTATCCTGGGAGACAAAGGTGCAGATTTCACAGATGTCTCCCTGCTCCCCTGCAAAGGCACAACATGCTTTGACTGACAAAGAGGCCTCTTTAGATTAGAGCTGAGTTAGCCATGCAGCCAAGGGCCACCTTCCCCCGTCCTATTTATTCTGAAGCTCGCAGGCTCTTCCTTGGGCAGGTGGGGAGCTGGAGTCTCAGGCACGTGAGTTTACTTGAGTTCTAGGCAATCCAGGATGTAACACAAGCTCTCAATGACTCAGGCCAGCTTATCTGGGATTTTTCCTCTCTTGGCATGTGAGAGAGTCTGTGCAGTATTGACATCTTTTAGCCAAGAAATAAACAGCAGGCACCAACCTACAATTGCAGAATCATAGAATGTCAGGGCTGGAAGGGACCATTGCATGTGGAAATTAGGACTCTGATGAGGGACTCTGACAGTCCTCGAAAACAGAACTTCTAAGTCTCAGCACTATTGGCATTTGGGGCTGGCTGTTTCCTTGTCGTGGGGGCTGTCCTGTGCGTTGTCCGATGTTGAGCAGCATCTTTGACCTCTACCCACTAGTTGCCAATAGCAGACCCCCAGTTGTGCAACAACCAAAAATGCCTCCAGACATTGCCAAATGTCCCTTGGGGACCATAGCTCCTCCTCTTTCTGTTTTCCACTCCTCTTAAAAACCAGTGCTCTAAAATCAGGCTCCTTCCCTTCCAGAAACACGTATTAAGAGCTTGCTATGGGGCGCCTGGGTGGCTCAGTGGGTTAAGCCTCTGTCTTCGGCTCAGGTCATGATCCCAGGGTCCTGGGATTGAGCCCTGCATCGGGCTCTCTGCTTGTCAGGGAGCCTGCTTCCTCCTCTCTCTCTCTCTCTGCCTGCCTCTCTGCCTACTTGTGATCTCTCTCTGTCAAATAAATAAATAGATAAGTCTTAAAAAAAAAAAAAGAGCTTGCTATGTATGTGTTGGTACATGATTCAAGTATGGGCTCTGTCCTTAAAGAACTCAGGGACTGGGGCGCCTGGGTGGCTCAGTGGGTTGAGGCCTCTGCCTTCAGCTCGGGTCATGATCCGAGGATCCTGGGATCGAGCCCTAAATCAGGCTCTCTGCTCAGCATGGAGCCTGCTTCCTCCTCTCTCTGCCTGCCTCTCTGCCTACTTGTGATCTCTGTCTGTCAAATAAATAAATAGAATCTTTTAAAAAGCAAACAAACAACAACAACAAAAAAAAAAGAACTCAGGTACTAACTGGGGAGACAGAAAGGGCTGCACAGGTGGCCAAGACAGAAAGGGCTGCACAGGAAGCCCCTCCCAGGGATAAGAAGTAGGTACTCTGAGGAGCACAGGGGCAGACCACACCGACTGGGGAGATCTGAAAAGGTAAGATCCTTCAGGTAAGGACATGGCAGTTTTCCAGGCAGACAGAGCCAGTGAAGGACATTCCAGGCAGCGGGACGAATGTACAAAGGTAAAGAGTTGTAAAGTATGATGTGCTGGGAAAAAAAAGTATTTTGTTGTGATTGTCCCCCATAGTGCCACTGGGAGGAGGCTAGAGAGAGGCAGGGCAAGATGACGATGATGACAGTTAACACATACTGAGCACTTCTTCTACTTCTTCTTCCTCTTCATTTTTAAAGATTTCATTTATTTATTTGAGAGAGAGAGAGATAGTGAGAGAGAGTATGAGCAGGGGTAGGGGAGAGGGAGAAGCAGGCTCGTCGCTGAGCAGGGAGCCTGACATGGGACTCAATCCCAAGACCCCAAGATCATGACCTGAGCCGAAGGCAGACACTTAACTGACTGAGCCACCCTGGAGCCCTGAGCACTTTTATGCCAGACGCTGCTCTGAGTATCTTACGTGTATTGTTTCTTAATCTTCACAGTGATCCTTTGAGGAAGGTACTATTATTCCCTCTGCTTTATGGATGGGAAAAACGATGCACAGAGAGATTAGGTAACCTGTCCAAGTCACACAGCTGTGGAAATTTGGTTATAGTTATATGAAGGGTTTTAAATAGAGCAATATAGGGGCACCTGGGTGGCTCAGTGGGTTAAGCCTCTGCCTTTGGCTCAGGTCATGATCTTGGGGTCCTGGGATCGAGTCCCACATCGGGCTCTCTGCTCAGAGGAGAACCTGCTTCCTCCTCTATCTCTCTCTCTGCCTGCCTCTCTGCCTACTTGTGATCGCTCTCTGTGAAATAAATAAATAAAATCTTTAAAATAAATAAATAAATAAATAGAGCAATATAGCAATGTCATCATCAGTGTCTCAGTTAACCTTTGCTTCATAACAAACTTCACTACAAATTTTCTAGTTTAACCAAAACCATTTTATTGTATTTCATGATTCGTGAGTTGGCTGGGGCTCAGCTGGGTGGTTCCTCACTGGACTGACTGGGGTCTTTCCTCAGTAGCAGTGAGATAGTGGCTGGGGCTGCAGTTTGGGGCTGAATATCTGGCACTTTGGTATTTCTCTATCTCTCTTTGTCCCTGTGGACCTTTCCCCGTGACCTCTCTCCAATAGCATAGCCTGTTCTTGGTGGCTCAGAAGCTTCCGGGCCTTCTTAATGTCTGTATTCAGTATGTCACTTCGTCTATGTCTTTCTAGTCAAAGTGATCACAGGCGCAGCCCAGATTCATGAGGAAGGGGCAAGAGGTCCATCTCTGGCAGGAGGACTGGCCTATGTGTATAGGGAGGGTGGAATTGTTTGAGGCCATTCTTGGATCCTAGTTGTAGGATCCTAGGATCCTAGGATCCTTGGATCCTAGCCATATTTTTATTCCAGAAGGAATGTTCTGGCAGCATTGTGGAAGTGTATTGAAGAGGGCAAGACTAGAGACTTGAAGATGAGTTATGAAGTCATTATAATAGCTTTGATAATTTTGGTTGTGTTGGTCCCTTAGCTTCTCTTGTTTCTTCTATGGAAAGAGCAGAGTAATTGTGTTTTAATAATAGTAACAACATAATAATGATACTAGCCTATATTTATTGAGTACCTACTATGTGCCAAGTACTGTGATAAATACTTTTCTAGATGACTTAATCCTCACAATGATCTCATTCCTACAGTATATACATTCCTACATTATATACATATATACATTCCTACATTACCTTCCTGACACCAAGTGTATTAGTTTCCCAGTGCTGCTGGAACAGAGTACCCCAGACTGAGCAGCTTAAACAATTTATTTCTTCACAGTTCTGGGAGCTAGAAGTCTGAGATAAGGTGTTGTTGGCAGGGTTGATTTCTTTGGAGGTCTCCCTCCTTGGCTTGCGGATGACCACCTTTTCCCTTTGTCCTCACAAGGTCTTTCTTCTGTGTGTGTCTGTGTCCTAATCTCCTGTTCTTATAAGGACATCAGTCATATTAGGATTAGGGCCTACCCATAAGACCTCATTTTCACCTTACTTACCTCTTTAAAGACACTGTCTCCAAATAACAGTCACATTGTGCAGTAGTGAGGATTAAGACTACAACATACGAGGGCGCCTGGGTGGCTCAGTGGGTTGGGCCGCTGCCTTCGGCTCAGGTCATGATCTCAGGGTCCTGGGATCGAGTCCCACATCGGGCCCTCTGCTCGGCAGGGAGCCTGCTTCCCTCTCTCTCTCTCTCTCTCTCTCTGCCTGCCTCTCTGTCTACTTGTGATCTCTCTCTGTCAAATAAATAAATAAAATCTTTAAAAAAAAAAAAAAAAGACTACAACATACGAATTTTGAGAGCACACAGTTCCGCCCATAGAATCAACAAATTAGCATATATTTATGTAGTCAATAAGTAGGAAGTGAGAATTTGACCTGAGTGTGACTTTAGTCTCCTTTATTAACTACTCTTTATACTGTTACCTACAGTTCTGTTCAGTTCTTGTCCCAAGCAGAAAAATAGCAAGGTGGAGGAAGGCACCAAACCTGCCTAGCTTTGCATGTAGGATCTAGCTATTTATAACCTGAGGCGCAGAGACTGAATTCTAGTTACTTGTTCTGTGTCCTTCACCTATAGCTCTATCACAGTGATCTTTTTAGAGGGACACTGAAAGGTGGCAGGGGTGGCATATCCTGGTAGAACCATAAATGAGAATGATAAAATAATGATCACTAATACTTTATGATTATGTACAGTGTGCCAGGAAGAATGCTAAGTGCTTTACACACATTTTTTATTTCTGACAATAATCCTATTAGATAGGTACTATTATGTTTCCTATTTTACATATGGGGAAATTGAGGAGAGTGGTGAGTTCACCTGTCTGAATTTACCCTAGTGGTAAGAAGTGGCAGGTCAGGCTGAACGCTCAGGAAGTCCAAATCCAGAACCTGTATTCTTAGCTATTATCTTTCCCTGACGCCCCTGGGAACCTGGTGAAGAATGAGTCTATACTGGTTCCATTAAAAAAGGCTGAGTTAGAGAAGGTTCATTAGGCCATCATTTTTCTACCACCATCAAGATACTTACTGCTACATATCAAAATAAAATACTGATACCAGTGCTTCCTGATTTATTAATTTTAGAAATCACCTTTTGACTTGCTGTTATCTAGGATAAAAACGTGTTACTTGCTTCCGACCCTTTCCTGCAAACTCCTATCATCAAAGAATAATTTTTGTTAAAGCAGTATTTATTGATTATTATATTATGTTTATACACTTGTTATCCCCTGCAAAGCCAAAAAGTGTACTGTGGTTATATATCCTTCTTTGTATAACTTCTTATTTTTCCTGGAGTTGGTAATTTAAAAAAAAAATTTGTTACATAAATTAACCCATTTATTATAGGCTAGCAATGTTTCAAATGGTGGCACTTCTACTGGTCTTTCAACTCCTTCAGTCATCTGATGGCGGACTTTACTATGATGGCAGAAGGGTGGTGTAGGTCCAGGCGCCACCAGCGACGGTTTTGTGCAGGAGCCACAATGCCAGATCCCCACAGCTCCTCTTTTCATCTTGGTTTTGCCACAGAAGGAGCAAGTGTACTTGGCGCTGGCTTATTTCAATCTTCTTCACCATCTTCCCGAGGGAGGCACCATAACGGGTCCCGTATTTGCCCATGATTCCGACCTTCTTGGTGCGTTTAGCCATGTCGCCGCAAACTAGGTCTGAGCCCAGAGAGGAAGAGACTCAGTGAGCCGATAATTTTTTTTCGTTTATTTCTTTTATTTGCATTATTTTTTATATACCTGTTCTTTTCTTTGCTGTGAGAGCACTCAGGCCTATAAGACATTTTTCTGACTTACATGGATATACTTTCTAGAGCTTTCTGGAGTCCTCCTGCTCTAGATAGGTAAGTTTTTCATTAGGCCTTTCACCTAGCTGTTATTCTGCAAATTCTCTTTGCTTCTCTTTTATGTTGGAACCTCTGTTTCCTGGGTTCCTCGTCTTATTTCCTTGTTCTGGTTTCTGTTGCCTTCTAAGAGAGGTACATGGACATAGATTTTGTGAGTCCTTGCTAAGCTGAAAATGACTTTTTTTTCTATCCCTGCTCTGGATTTACAGCTTGGCTATATAGAACTTAGGTTACAAATCATTTTCCCTTGAAGGCATGTTCCACTCTTAGCTCTCAGGGTCATTTTTGAGAAGTCTAATACCTTTGCCTTTGCCTTTGTATGTGACTTAATTATCTGGACACTTCTAGTTCTTCTGTGTATCCCTGTTATGCTAAAACTTGGCATTGGTCTTTTTTCATTCATTGTGCTTTAAAAAAAAAAAAAGTATATTTATTGGAGAGAGAGAGAGGGCAAGAGAGAAAGAACAGGTGGAGGGGCAGAGGGAGAAGCAGATTTCCCACTAAGCAGGGAGCCCCGCTTGGTCCCAGGACCCTGAGATCATGACCTGTGCTGAAGGCAGATGTTTAACTGAGCCCCCCAGGTGCTCCTCCTATGCTTTCAGTTGGATACTCATGTCCCTCAGTTCCAGGAATTTTTCTTAAATTATTTCTTTTATAATCTTCTCCTCTGTTTTCTTATTTGGGCATTAAATTCAGTCGAGTCCCTAAGTCTTTAACCTTTATATTATCCCTATTATTTTTCATCATTTTGGCTTTTTATTACTTCCAACCTATTAACTCTTTAATACTGATCATCATTTTTATTTCCAAGGGCTCTTTTTGTTTTTCATAGTGTCCTGTTCTTTAAAAAATTGATGGAAGCAATATCTTCACTTAATTTTCTGGGTATATTATAGTTCTTATATGAAGCTTTCTTCTGTTCCTGGCATCATCAATTTCTTCCTGGGTTAAATTTTTTTTTTTCCCTCGGACTGTCTTGATCTCTGTCTTTCATGATGGAAACTTTCCTCAAACGTTAGTGATCCTTAGTTATCATCTCATATTTTAGGGTAAGGCACAAAACTAGCCTTATGTACATAGGCAGAGCTTATCAAGTGGAGGCCTTCACTATTGGGTCTTTGGTGGGGATCTCTTTTGTTAGGGGAAACCCAGATGTCACTACCCATTATTTTCTCCCCCTGAGACAGTTCAATTTTTTAATAAGAAGAAGTCTTCATCGTCTGCCTAGGAGTAACATGCATTCCCTGCATTTTGAGAGCAGAGTCAAGGAACAGGATTGGGGGGTCCCATTGCCCAGGATGCAGTCTCACCAAGTCTCTTCATTGAGTGACCTTACCCTCTCCTGCTGGCTCCTCTGCCAGTTGCACAAAAACCTGGGGCCTCCCCTGTTCAGATTTCCCAGGGATTAAGCTTCCTTTTTCCTGCCTGGGTGAGGGGTAGCTGCTTGGCTGTTGGGGCAGAGGATATTTTCAGCCTTGACCCTCACCCTGGCTCATCCCTCCATCTCAGCCCGAGTTGTTCAGAGCCTTTTTGAGGCAATCAGTTTGCTTCTCGTCCGTAAGCCCCCTTGCTCTGCTAAGATGGTTACCATCCCTCCATCTGCTTTCCATCTTTAAAAAAAAATGAAGAGAACAAATGCCAGAGCACATGCAAAGCTGCTGCACATCACTAATCATTAGGGAAATACAAATAAAAACCACAGTGAGATACCACTTCACACCAAGTAGGATGGCTGTTTATCAAAACAACAAAAACAACGAAATTTGGGGTAGATGTGGAGAGATTGGAACACTTCCACACTGCTGGATGTAAAATGGTGCAGCTGCTATAGAAAACAGTCCAACAGTTCCTTGAAAAGTTAAACATGGAATCACCATTTGTTCAGCGATTCCACTTCTGGGTATATATACAAAAGGTTTGGAAGCAGGGACTAAAATAAATATTTGTGGATTGATATTCATGGCAACATTAATTCACAACAGCCAAAAGGTGGAAACAACCAAAGTGTCTGTCAATGAATGGTTAAACCAAATCGGTATATCCATATAATAGAGTTATTATTCCTCCTCAAAAAGGAATCAAATTCTGTCAATTACACCTCAGTAAAGCTGAAAACGAAATATAATCTGATTTTGTATGGGGGGAAAAGGAATAAAATTCTGATACATGCTACAACATGGATGAACCTTAAAGACATTGTGTTAAGTGCAATAACTCAGACACAACAGGACAAATACTGTCTGATTCCACTTACATTATGTATCTAGAGTAGTCAAATTCGTACAGACAGAAAATAGGATAGCAGTTACCATGGCTGAGGGGAGGAGGGAATAAGGAGTTGTTTAATTGGTACCAACTTTCAGTCTGAGAAGATGAAAATGTTCTGGAGATGGATGGTGGGGATGGTTGCATAACAGTGTGAATGCACTTAATGTCATCAAACGATCCACTTAAATATGGTTAAAGTGGTAGGTTTTATGTATATTTTGTAACACAATAAAAAAAGCTAAAACATCACTTGCCTACTTTGGTTTCATTTCACTTTCTTTGTCCGCGTGAACTGTTAAAAAGAAAACAACAGGTCCAAAATGGAGTCACTTATGGTAAGATCCCATGTCAGCAAACCAAGACTTAATACCTAAACCTAACTGCAGTTTCAGTCCTTCCAGGAATGTGACCTTTAACCAGTCAACATGGAATTTCCTGATCAGCACTAGAAAACTTACTGATAGGTCCCTTCCATTCCCCTTAGGAGGGTGACCTTGCCTAAAACAATGCATTCTTTGCTAATAATTTCCTTTTTTCCTCTCCCTCTATGTCTCTATGCCTTTATTAAAACAAAACAAAACAAAAAAAAAAAACCTTTCCTTTTCTGTAGCTCAATAGAACGTCTTTCTATTTGCTAGGTGAGATGCTGCCTGATTCATGAAGCATTCAAGAAAGCCAATTTGATCTTTTAAATTACTCAGTTGAATTTTTGTTGTTTAACAGGACATACTCTTTTTTAATTTCTTTATTGCCATTTTAGTGGGGTCTCAAGAAAAAGAGGCTTAATAAGTGTGTGTGGTCAATCCACCATATATAACTAACTTCCCTCAATTATTTTTTCAGTGCTTGCTATACGGATGACACTGTGCTAGGAGAATATAAGTATGATTGGTTTCCATGTCAAAAAAGAAAAAAGTAGCAGGCACAATACTCCATCTAAACTTGTATGCTATCAAATACAGTTTTGGCTCTGAGGTCACTAAAGCAGGAAGAAAATGGATTTGCTGCAATATTTAATATATTTGCTGTCATTTTGGACCATAGCCCTTAGTTGCCATAGCAACAGACCAGAGCAGGAACTTCATTAGAGGAGGAGCTCCTTGGATTTTAACCATGTTATTCAATCAGGCATGAATGATGAGGTAGACCATCACATGGCACCCATAAGATCTTTTATTTTGATAAGCTATATAATTAGCGAAATCTAGTAAGTCTTTGGAACAAGTAAAACGAAAACCTAAAACCTCGCTTTCTGCATCTATTCCAAAGTCGTTAGTAGTTAAAAGATTCCTTTGGAATTTCCTTGGTGGAACTATCCAAGACATTGCTGGCAATAATATTTGAGCATCCCCTTCACCAGCAAATGGCAGGAAGGGACACCAGAAGATTAATGATGGGTAACATCTTACTGTTATTGGCATTTTGAAAGAAGATGCCTGACATAAGCAAGGCCATAAAAACAAAGAAATTATACTAGTCAAGTTTTAGGTCTTTGTTACAGGTGGGTGGGGAGCTATTTCTTGGAGGGAAGAAGGGCACCTTCCCAAACACACACACACATACATACACACACACGAAAAAACGCTTTCAATGGCAATTTCAATGCAATGTTCAGTGAGTCCATATTGCCAAGGGACTTGGGAATAAAGTGTGATCAGAATCAGGCAGGGGTGGGGTGGTGGTAGTCACCACCAGGGATGGCTTTTGGGAGGACATGAGTTTTAAGAAGAGTTTTGGAAAAAAGAAAAAAAAGTCACTCTCTCTCTCTCTCTCTTTTTTTTTTTTTTTAAGGAAGTCACTCTTGAGGAAGGCAGAGGTATTTCTGATTCATTAAGATCTTACCATCACTCCAAATACTCAGTTCATCTGCTTGTGTTTCAGTCAGACTGATTTCAAACATTTCCCCCTTACCAGCCTTCCAGGAGGCACTGGGCAGAGCAATCCATTGGAATCATATTCTGGTGCACTCACTCATGCAGGTAGTTATTTCCAAGACTCTTTACCAATGCTGGAAATCAATTGTTTTGTTGACTTGTTTTCTATCCCCCAAAGGGTAACTTTTGAGCTCAATTCTCCTATTTACAATACTGGTCTATTTTACTGCAAATATACTTTCATTGTGTTGCTCTCTCCTGGATACAACTGTGGTATAGTCAAACATCTAAATGAAATAAATAGTTTTCTTTTTCTGGTTTTTGTTTTGGATTTTTGGTTTTTTGGTTTTTGTGGGAAGGAGGGCAGTTGCTAACCCTAAAGCCCTGAGCAAGGTATGGTATGGTTTACAAGAAGGGCCAGATGCATCCCCTTCATGCTCTTAAGGCACAACAATAGGAGAAATGACAGAAGACAATCAGTGATTAATTAACAAATGAGTGATAGATACCAGGTGGTCCTAACCTGAGCTTCTCAGCCCCACAGGGTAATGAGGGAGAGTAGGGAGGGCTGTCTGCGAGCTATTTTCGGTACTTCAAAAAGACTAACCAAAAAAGCTCGTATTTACCAGAGATTAGATGCACAGGCTAATTAAGCTGAAACATCAGGTTTCCTCGCTCTGGGCTAGAATTACATCAACTCAGTATAGAAACACCAGTTACCCCATGCTGACTGGAAGCTCTGACTGGCAGTTCCCTTGTCTTTGATTAATAAAACAAGAGAAAAGAAATTATTACGTGACAAGTGTGTTCTGTTTGATAGGCAAAAAGTACTTCAAAGCATGGGACTTGTGAAGGGAGGATGATGTTTGTTTTGGGTGAAAAGACTCAGAATTGGTGAGATGGACAAGAAATGACTAGGAGAAGTTTAATATGGATCGAGGGCAGCAAAGGAGGGTCACTTGAACCGGGGGGTAAGAGATGTGGAGGACTCATCTGTGCAGTGGTTCCCAAAGTGTGATCTGCACCTACAGCATGAACACCACCTGGAAACATCTTGGGCTTCACTTGCTGACTCAGAAATGGGGGATCGAGGCCCAGCCATCTGGTCTGACGGGCCCTTCTGGTGATTCTGATGTATGCCGCAGTTTGAGAATCTCAGATCTATAACGTCCTTGCCCAGATTTGAAGGATCAGTGGAATAGGAGATGATCCTAAGAGATACTTGTTTAGCCTGAAAAGGAATCGCAAGAAACCAAACAAAAGCAAACCAAAATGAATCGCTAATGAGAAGGTTATTTCCTTTTCTAATCTCTCATGCCTTTTTGTTTTTTTTTTTAAAGATTTTATTTATTTGACACACAGAGATCACAAGTAGGCAGAGAGGCAGGCAGAGAGAGAGAGGGGGAAGCAGGCTCTCCACGGAGTAGAGAGCCCAATGCAGGACTCGATCCCAGGACCCTGGGATCATGACCTGAGCCGAAGGCAGAGGCTTTAACCCACTGAGCCACCCAGGCACCCCTCTCATGCCTTTTGATAACATCACAGAAAAAGACTCAGTTTGATCCTGGTAGGTTTTTAATTTTTTTTTTTTTTTTTTTTAAGTAGGCTCTGCACCCAACATGGAACTTGGGCTCGTGACCCTGAGATCAAGAGTGCCTTGCTCTGTGGACTGAGCCAGCCAGGCATTCCTCCTCCGCCAGAGGTCTTTAGAAAGAAACATTCAAGTCTCTTTTTAAAATAAAGAGAAAAGGTTTCATTCAGGTTCAGAGCCTTGACAGGTTTTGGAATATGAGAGTGATAACTTGGTTCTCCTTCTTATGCATTTGTTTTTTACAGTTACCTCTTCTTTGGGCAAGTGATTCCGATTTTCCTTTTGAAAAAAGGATATAAGACATTCTTTTAAAAATTTGTTTATTAAAAATAAAATAGGGGCACCTGGGTGGCTCAGTTGGTTGAGCGTTCGACTCAGATCATGATCTCAGGGTCATGGGTGGAGCCCCGCTTCAGGCTCCATGCTCAGCGTGGAGTCTGCTTGAGGATTCTCTCCCTCTCCCTCTGCCCCTCCCCCTGCTTGTGCACGTGTGCTCTTTCTCTAAGTAAATAAAATCTTAAAAATGAAATAATTTTTTTAATTGAAGTGTAGTTGTCAGGCAATAGTATATTAGTTTCAGGTGCACAACATAGTGACTTGACATTTAATACGTTATGAAAAGTTCACTATGATAAGTGTAGTTATCATCTGTCAACATACAAAGTTATTACAATATTATTGACTATATTTCCTCTGCTATACTCTGTATCCCCATGACTTATTTTATTTTTTATTTTATTATTTTAAAAAAGATTTTATTTATTTATTTAACACAGAGAGAGAGAGAGAGAGAGAGAGAGATCACAAGTAGGCAGAAAGGCAGGTAGAGGGGGAGGGGGAAGTAGGCTCCCCGCTGAACAGAGATTCATGATGTAGGGCTCGATCCCAGGCCCCTGAGACTATGACCTGAACCAAAGGCAGAGGCTTAACCCACTGAGCCACCCAGGCGCCCCCCCCCCAAGACATATTTTATAACTGGAAGTTTGACCTCTGAATTTCCTTCACCTATTTTGCCCGTACCCCCATCAGCTTCCCCTCTGGCAACACCAGTTTGTTCTCTGTATTTATGAGTGTGTTCCTGTTTTGTCTTGTCCCATTTGTCTGTCTGTTTGCTTTAGATTCCACATCTAACTGAAATCATATGGTATTTATCTTTGTCTGACTCATTTCACTTAGCATAATATCCTCTAGGTCTACCCATGTTGTTGCAAATGGCAAGATTTTAATTTTTTTTATGACTGAGCAACCTTCTATTGTCTATACATACTACCTCTTTATCCATTCTTCTATTGGTGGATGCTTAGCTTGCTTCCATATCGTGGCTGTTGTAAATAATGTTGGAATGAACATAGATAGGAGGGCATGTATCTTTTCAAACTAGTGTTTTTGTTTTCTCTGGGTACATACCCAGAAGTGGAATTACTGGATTATATGGTATTTCTATTTTTAATTTTTTGAGAAACTTCCATACTGCACCAGTTTACATTCCCACCCACAGTGCAGAAGAGTTCCCTTTTTTTCACATCCTTGCCAACACTTGTTATGTTTTTTGATACTAGCCATTCTAAAGGTGTGAGGTGATATCTCTAAAATATTCTTCACAAAAACTTTTTTGTATAAAACTGTGATTTGGTTTAATGAAAAAAGATAAATAACAGTACTAGAGGTATATGGAAGTGGAAATATAATAGACATTAAATGTATTACTGAAACCTGTGAAACATATTCAGGACAACAATGTGTGTGTGTGTGTGTGTGTGTGTGTGTGTGTGTGTGTGTGTGTATTTTCTCTTGATGCTTGGATGGATGGGTTTGTATTTGTCCTTGCTCATCAGTGTTTTTGGAGAATAGGCCACAAATAGACACACACACACACACACACACACACACACACACGTGCACGCACATACACTTATACCACTGAAGCAAGTACAAGGAAAAACCCATCACCATTTGTGGAAGCCATATAAAATCCTGCACAGTGAAGGGACCACCTCAGTACTTTGGAATTAGTTGTGCCAGGATTTTGTGATACTTCATCTTCTTAAGTACAGGGTTACTGAGATGTACTGAGAGCCAGAACATAGGCTTTGTAATCTCTTGAGGAAAATGAGAAAACAGTTCTTGAATAGGTGACAATTAATAGCATGTTTCCACCCATACCAGGTTCATGGAGATGCCTTTTCATCACTTCATTTTGAGTCAGGAAGTGCCAAAATTAATTGATTTATGTACAAATATAGATGTGTTCCAGCCTGCTATGGGCAGGGTTATCCAGGAGGAAATTATACTGCATTCCTTTTCCACACAAGATTTTAATTACAGGTAAAATCTGATCAAAAACAATATAAAGGGCATCCTCTAAGACATTCCTTCTCTAAGTTTTTTTACTTCAACACATAAAAACACATTTTATAGCTTGGCCCAGCATGTGTACAAGTGCACACTAACACATACCCACATGCACACTTTATAACACTTAAACAAAGGTTTATTTTATTTATTTTTTTCCTAAAGATTTTATTTATTTATTTGACAGCGACAGCGAGAGCAGGAGGAGTGGGAGAGGGAAAGCAGGCTTTCTGCCTAGCAGAGAGCCTGATGCAGGGCTCAGTCCCAGGACCCTAGGATCATGACCCAAGCCAAAGGCAGATACCTAATGACTGAACCACCCAGCCCCTAAACAAAGATTAAATGAAATAATACTCACAGCAAAGGACACATGTAAGTGACTTTTTTCTTTTTTTCTTAAGATTTTATTTTTAAGTAATCTTTATACCCTGTATGGGGCTTGAACTTATAACCCTGAGATCAAGAGTCACTCTACCAACAGAGCCAGCCAGGTGAATTTATTCTATTCTATGTCATTAAAAAGTGATTTCCCAGTCTGTCAGTGATCCCCCATCTTCCCTCCCTGGGGATACTGATTCAGTAGATTTGTGATGGGACCTGGAAATCTGCAAGTTTTGATATATGAATCAGATGGTTCCGATGCAGGTGGAACTTGGCCACACTGTGAGAAACTAAACTACTTTAAAGGTAAACAACAGTCAAATCCTAAAATGTTAGTATATGAAGAACCTTATTAATCTTGTGGTCAAGTTCAGAAGCACCTCCATTACCTGCTTGATAAAGTTCAAATGTAGGTTGACATTCAAGGCTAGTTCCTGCTGAGTTTTTCAGCTATATCCCCAGCCGCAACCTTGTTGCCTTTCCTTACTCCTTTTCCACGCAAACAAGCAACATTAAACCATACATCATGCTTTTATGTGAACTTACATTTCTTACAGTCTAGGGGAGTAACTACCTTGACTGATCCTCCTGTTGGAAACAACTAAATGTGCTGGATAACATATAAAAGCCATTTTGAAAAATGTGTTCATGAGCCAGCAGTTATTAAGGAATCCTCAAAGGCCAAAAACTAAGAAAGGTAAGCAGAGCCCCAAAGTTGGCTTTTGCCTCATAGATACTTGCTGAATGAGGTGATTTTCGAGCTCTCATTTTTCATGGAAGAAAGGAGATGAATCCTAGAATGTGCCTAAAGTGACAGTCTAATAGGACCCCTCCCATAAAGTCAGGACCTCAGGTGGCCATGGCTCAGTGTAAAGGTGATTTAGTGCAAGGGTAGTTTAGAACTAAACCTGTCACCAGAGGGAAAAACAATTGCTTGTCTTAAACAATGTGGCTGGGTGGAAGGTTAAAAAAAAATCTTTCCTGAGAATTTGTAACCATAAGTCAGCCCTTTTGAGGATCTATAACATGAATTCACATTGCCAAAGTGATGCTAGCTACATTGAAGTGCTAGTTCCCTTGAAGTGCCTAGCAGAACAAAATGCATGCCCCCTCAGAGTAGCTCGCATCCTATGCCTCAAAGAATTCTTTATGATAAATTTCTAAGAAATTTTAGCTCCTACTCAAAAATGATAAAATACATTGAGGAAGCCCAAGAAAATGTGAGTACTGAGCCAGCAGAAACAACAGACAACAGAATCAGACCCATGAAGAATGCAGAGTGGAATTATCAGACAGACTATAAAAGAAGTATTTTAATATGTTTATGGAAATAAATAAAATTATGAATAAAGAATCAGACTATAAACTGACAGAGTATATTTGAAAAACATTTTTAGAAATGAAAAATTATGGATTTGACACTTAATTAGATACAACAAGGAAAGAATCAGTAACCAAGTGGAGAGCTCTGAAAAATATATTTAGAACACAACACAAAGAAGAGACAAAGGGATGGAAAATAGGAAAGAGACATTAAGAGATCTGGAAGATAGAATGAAGCAATTTGGGGCACCTGGGTGGCTAGTGGGTTAAAGCCTCTGCCTTGGGCTCAGGTCATGATCCCAGAGTCCTGGGATCAAGCCCCCCACCAGGCTCTCTGCTCAGCGGGGAGCTGGCTTCCCTCCCTCCCTCCCCCCCACCCCCGCCTCTCCACCTACTTGTGATCTCTGTCTGTCAAATAAATAAATAAACACTTTAAAAAAAAAGAATGAAGCAATTTAACACACAAAGAATGTTCCATAAGAAAAAAGAAAGAATGATACAGAGATAGTATTTAAACAGATAGTAGCTGAGGTCTTCAGTATTAGCGAAAGATACCTGTCCACATATTCAGGTAGCACAGTGAATCTCAAGTGAGATAAAAAGAAATGCAGAGTACACTTGTCTTGAGCACTGAATAATGTACAGAATTGTTGAATCATTATATCGTACACCTGAAACTAGTATAACACCGTATGTTAATTATACTCTAATAAAAAACATTAAGTGAAAAAAAAAAAGGTAAGAAATCCATACCTGCACACATCGTAAAACGAAACTGCAGAACACCAAAGAAGAGAAGATCTTGGAGCAATCTCAAAGGCAAGATAGATTAAAGAATGGCAATTATCCTGACAGTTGTCCTCGTAGCAGCAATAATAGAAACCACCGAAATATCTGAAGTGTGCTGAGAAAGTAACTGTGAAACTAGGATTGTATATGCAGCAAAAATATTTTTTAAAGGAGGAGGAAATAAAGATATTTGCAGATAAAATCTGAGAGAATCCATTACCAGCAGACTCTCACTAAAGGAAACTGTAAAGAATATACTTTAGGCAGAGGGAAGGTCTGAGATGCAGTAACAAATGAAGAGCAAAGGAAGTTCTAAATACATGTACAAATTTAAAAAATTACCGATTCTATAAGATAACAACAATGTCTTGTAAGGTTAAAAAAAAAAAAGTGTGATAACAGTGGTTCTAAATTGGAGAGTGGAGATGACGAACGTTGGATTACAATTCTTGTTTTGGGGAGGAGCGGAGGATTAAGATACTGATCTGTTTTGGATTTTGACAAGCATCCATGTTAACATTTCTAAGGTAGTCACTAAAAGAAGAGGAGTGGAATGGTCGCTACCTTCCTCCCTGTACAGTCTGCTTCTCATGCCGGCGGATTCCTGTGACTTGGCTCTGTACTTCCGGGCTGTGACATACAGGTGGAGCAGTGGGAATGGACTGCCATGTGGGTACGAGTATTTTTATCACTGGCATTATTTGGAAATGCCTGTATCTAGTAATAACAAAGCATAGTAACTTTCAGTAGGTTTTATTATTGTGTTTATATTCTTTTCGTCCCCAACACCATGGCACTGTTCTTAGATTTTCGTTGATAACTTTTCCCTCTCTAGACAAACTGATTATTCAGTTTGCAGATGTTTGGCTCTTTTCATCTTCTTCTTCCTTTTTTTTTTTTTTCTTGCCCCTCTAGTAAGCTCTGTGCCCAGTGGGGAGCCTGAACTCATGACCTCAAGATCAAGAGTCCCATGCTCTACGAACTGAGCCAGTCAGGTGCTCCTGTTCATTCTTTTTTTAGATCATTTCCTCCCTAACTATATATCTTAGGGTGGTGGTTCTAAAAGTATCCCCCTAGGATTCCCAAGACCTGGTCAGGGGGTCCTCAAGGTCAAAATTATTTATTAATCTAAAAGTATCAGATGAATACTAAGACCATTATCTGTCATTTCATTGTGTTGGCATTTGCGCTGATGGTGTAAAAGCAACGACAGCTCAACTGGCAACTTAGCAGAAATAAGGCAGTGGCACCAGACTTCAAGGGTTACTTACGTTGCATACCAGTGTAGGATGATTGTCTCAGGAAGTGCAATTGTGCTGAGTTGTGAGCTGAACTAGCTGCTTTTTTCCAAAAAACCTTCATTTTTACTTGAAAGAATGGGCGACAGAAGACTGGGGGAAGATCTGTGCTTCAGAGGAAAACTGCGTGGCCTGTATGTAGCACGTGCTTAGCCCGGTGTGATTCTATGGAGTTATTTTACAACTCTCTAAGTTGTAGATAATTGATAGCAATGCAAAAGAATTCTCATCTGTGGAGATGCAAATGAATCCCACCTGGTGAGGGACACCCTTTCCCCTCTTTGAAAAAGCCCGTTTTGTGCTGTTTGCACATGGAACATCCTTCTATTCATTATAAATTTGTGCTTCTTGGACTTCTTTGAACGGCTTTAAACATCTGCTTGGTTCTCTCATTGTGAGTTAAATAAAACCTTTAATGTGTATGCATTTATATCTGTATGAGAGTTATGGTTTTTACCTTGTTTTTTTAAAAAAAAATTATCTTAATGAAAACTATCGTTACTCCAGCTAGGGTATGTGGCAGAAAATTTCTCAAAAATAATTGAAATGAGCCTGTGAAGGAAAACACTGATAGTATTTGTTACCAAAGATCAAATTCAAGCTTTCAAGTGAGAATTAGAATAGGTTACTATGAACTTGACAGCTTCCCAATAAAGACTTATCTCATGAGATTAGTAGTGATGTTAATGAATGTGATCTTCTACAGTGAAACGTGACATTTGGAAGATCTGTGCCAATGTTTTCCAAATGACCAATGCATGATGTTAAAAAATCATGTGTAAGTTAAAAAAAAATCCATTCAAAGTGCTTGATAAGCCAATAGATTATGTTATATTCTATGTTATAGATTATGCCAGTATGAAAATTTCGTTGATGTGGTTTCAGATTCTACCTGCAACTAATCTTTAAGAAACTACCACTTGCTGAGTTTTGAGGTAGTATCAAAGAAGAAAATTCACAATTATCTGAACTGCTGTTTAAATATCCTTCCCTTTTCCAACTATATATCCCTACGAGACTGTATTTTCTTCATATACTTCAGTTGAAATAGTATATCACAATAGATTGAATGCAGAAGCAGGTATGAGAACCTAGCTGTTCTCTGTCAAGCCAGGCCTTAAAGAGATTTGCATTAATCTTTTCATTAAGTATTTTTTTGTTTTGGAAAAAAGTTATATTTCAACATTTAATGAGCTTATTGTTATTTTAAAATAAACTAATAAATAGTTAAAAAAACACATATAGGGGTGCCTGGGTGGCTCAGTCAGGTAAGCATCTGCCTTTAACTCAGGTCCTGATCCCAGGGTCCTGGGATTGAGCCCCAGATCAGCCTCTGGCTCCTTGCTCAGCGGAGAACCTGCTTGTCCCTCTCCCTCTGCCTGCCACTCCCCCTGCTTGTGCTTTCTCTCTCTCTGTCAAATAAATATAATCTTTTTAAAAAATTAAAAAAAATAAAAATCCATATAAATGAAAGCTCTTTGGGAATCCTCAATAAATTTTGTGTGGGAATAAGTGTGGAAAAGGATCCTGAGACCAAAATGTTTGAGAAACACTGCCTTAAGAGAAGATTGTTAAATCTGGAGCGCCTGGGTGGCTCATTTGGTTAAATGGCCGAGTCTTGATTTTGGTTCAGGTCATGGTCTCAGGGTCCTGGAATTGAGCCCCCCATCAGGTTCCATGCTCAGCATGGAGTCTGCTTGTCCCTCTCCCTCTGCTCCTTTCCCTACTCTCTCTCTCTCTCTCTCAAATAGATAAATCAATAAAATCTTTTAAAAAAGAAGATTGTGATGGGGGGCCTGGGTGGCTCAGTTGGTTAAGCGACTGCCTTTGGCTCAGGTCATGATCCTGGAGTCCCAGGATGGAGTCCCACATTGGGTTCCCTGCTCAGCAGGGAGTCTGCTTCTCCCTCTGACCTTCTCCCCTCTCATGCTCCCTCTCTCAAGTAAATAAATAAAATCTTAAAAAAAAAAAAAAGATTGTTAAATGTTAACTGGTTAAATGGTCAGTTTGTGGCAAAAAAGGTGGGGTATGGAAAAACGGGAAATGGATTGAGGTGAAGTTGGATTTCTTCTTGCATTGTGCACAAGTCTTCTGGAGAATAATTGGTTTAGTTCTGGCTTATGCATTAATAACAGTATCAATTATTTTGGGGGTACCTTTTTTATCTTAAGTATATGGGTAACTTCATTTATTCTTTTTTTTTTTTTTCTAACTTATTTGACAGACAGAGATCACAAGCAGGCAGAGAGAGAGGAAGGGAAGCAGGCTCCCTGCTGAGCAGAGAGCCTGACGAGGGGCTCCATCCCAGAACCCTGGGATCATGACCTGAGCTGAAGGCAGAGGCTTTAACCCACTGAGCCACCCAGGCGCCCCTACTTCATTTATTCTTATAACAACCTTAAAAGGTAGGCTCTTTTATTATTATTATCATAATTATTATTCTTAAGTAAGTAAACTCAGGTTCATTGAGGTTAACCGACTCACCCAGAGTCTAATAGCTAGTATGCAAACCCCATTCAGTCTGGCCCTACATGCCAGTGGCCTTAACCAGGAGTCCACGTGACCTCCTGATTCTGACGGAACATGGCCAATTCTCCCAAGTTTCCTGGGTCTCAGTTTTCCCATCTATAAAATAAATGAGGTCGGACAGAGCTTTACCAACCATGGGTCACATTCTCCTGTTTTTAAGAGTCTCCCGTTCTGGGTGATGCGGAACATCCGGTCAAACTGTTTGTCTGATTCTATTATTTTCACAGCCCATTTTCTTAGTGCTATCTCTGTCAGTCGTGGGGTTTGAGTGGCTTTGTGGTTGGAAGTGAAGAAGCCCAAGCAGAGGACGAAGAGGCCGCCAGCTCATTAGTGTGGAGAGGCAAGATATTAATCCAGTAGTTAATTCATCTTGCCACTGAATTCTAGAGGCCTGAAACCAGAAACCTGAGCATGAAGCTTCTATTGCCAGAGGATTTTACCCCTTCCTCATTCCCCTGGCCACCCCACCACCCCACCCCAATCAGGAATTGCTTTCAGCCAACATTACCTCTGCTTTCTGAGCACAAGCCAGGCTATTGTGCTGGAAGTAATCTGTGTTAGTCTTACTGGAGTGGCTTGTGTTGCCATAGTTACTGTTTGGGTTCTGTGCACCTAAAATTTCAAGTATTTATCAGGCAAGAAGAGTTTGCCGATTTTTTTTTTTCTCTTTTTCTCTTTGGAAAATCGGACTGGAGAGAAAGATTTTATATCCTATTAAATGTCTGTTCTGGGTGGGTACTGTCATACCCAGCACCGCAGAGTAATGGTTAACTCTTCAGTGGTGAAAAGTGGGTCCAGCCACGGCCTTGAAAAATGGAGTTATCAGCATCCAGCTGAGGACCTATAGTCATTGCCCGCTGATGGACGGAAAGGCAGATTGTCATTGCTGATTGTGCAGCTCAGGAAATTGTATGAGACAGCTGGTTATTTATGACAGAGCAGCACAGAGCTCCTTAGTGGGTTTCACAGTTGCCGCCATCTAAACGGTCACTTGCCACCCAGTTCTGCGGCTGGGTAGGAAGTTTGCATGGGGATGGGAGGAGGGGTGGGCACGAACCAGAGCAGGCAGAGAGCAAGCTTGGCCCCTGCGCGCTCGTGAGCAAACAGCAGTGCAACACAAGAAGACTCTGCTTTCACAGCCGTGATTTCTGTTTGCACTGCCTGTTTGCCTGTCTGGTTTGCAGACTCTGTGTCGGCCCACAGTTGAGCCCAGAAATAGTCCCCTTTGCCTGGTCGCCATGAGCCAGACTGGTCTTTATGTGGCTGTCTCCTAGGAGCCCAAAGCTATGCCACATGGCTGGAAGCTGTGTTTACAAGCTTTTCATCCGTCTTCCTTAACTTGTGGTTGCTATGGTTTTCTTTGCCTGCTGGGCCTGGCCCTTTTTAGGGGGACAAGCTGTCCACTCAACCAAAAGCCAGAGCCACAGCTTCACTAGCATTGGCCTCTTGGCTGCAGTCCCAGCTATATCTTGTTACCTGCCCATTCTGAGCCCTAAACCTGCCTCTTGTGGGCTGACCTTGACTTTTGCCCAAGCACCAGTCCAGTGTGTGGGATCCAATGCCTTACTGCCCATCCTAGGACCTTCTGCATTTGCCTCAGTCATGGTGCTCCTTTTGCTTCTCCTCCAACTGATAGGAGCTCAGAATTTATTTTGCAGAGCCCTGCCCTCCTCTATAATGACCACAATCACCTATTTATTTGCAGGGCTCATTTAAACCTGGAGACAGTTCTACCACGAGGCCATCTCATCCTCTGTCATGGACATCTGTTGCTGCAGGCCTAGTATCCATTGCCTGCTTTTCAGGTAATAGCATTTTGTCTTTTGGAGAATCAACCCCGCACCCCTTTCTCAGCTCATAGGTTTCTGATGGGGCTCACCCATCCATCTTATTCCGGGCCTGACCAACCAGAATATTACTATTTCCCAGCTTCAACGATTGGTTTAGGAATGAACACATAATCCAAACCAGGTCAGTGAAAATTAATTTTGGGAACTTTGGCAATAAAGAAGTTTTCTGCTTTGTGATTGTTTAGGGAGCTGCATCTAATCCTTTTGTGTTGGTGGGGGATGGCTACTATTGAAGGAGAATATTACAATGCTTTTGAAGACAGAGTGAAAAGTTCAAGAGAGAGCCTGTGACTTGGCAACATTGTTTGCATGCCTAAACTCTAGCTCAAATACTTGAAGCTGAATCAATTCCTTTTTCATGCAGATGTCTGTGGAGTTGAGTTTTCTGTCTCTCACAACTGAGAATCTGATACATTCCCATTTGTGAGAACACTGAGGCTCAGAGAAGTGAAATAACCCATCCAGCTACTGTGATTTCACCCCATTTCTTTTGGATTCAAAGACTCTATCTCTTGCACTATTTGGTAATTTTACATTTAGTAAAATTAATAATCTTACTGATTTAGTAAGCTTACATTTGTGACACATTTCATAATACGTAGAGTACTTGCACATGGCGTACAGTGCTTCTAATTTACTGCTCTCTCACTGTGTGCTCCCCACACAGGGCTGTTATTATTATTGTTACGAAAACATTGTATTATCATTCCCATTTTTTGGAGGAGGGATTTGAGGATTGGTTGCCTGTGTACTTAGCCAGTGAGCGGCAAGGTGGCTTATTTTAAGTCTGGTTTAATACTCATTCCATTTCCCTTCATTACTTCCTGAATATGCTCCAAAAAGTAATTGCCCCAGCTGGTGGCTTCTTGCCGCTTACTTTTCCCCAAGGAATCTTAACCATTCCCTGTCTTGTAAGTAGTTGCCTTTGAAGGAAACCTGGGATGATGAAAGGACAAGGGGTCTGGGGGTCAAACAGACCAAGTTGAGGTCTAGTTGCCACTACTTACTAGCACTGTAACCATGGGTGAGTTCCTTTATCTGAACTCTAGTTTTCTTTTCTGAAAAACGTGTTGAGGCAAGGAGAATAATACTTACCTTGCAAGATTTTTGTGAGGATTAAATGAAGTCAGTGCATGTGAGAAGTAATCATAAGAGTATCAACAGTGAACATGAGTTGAGCATTTTCTATATTATTTACTATTATTATCTCTACGTTCAATATGAGAAAACCTAGGCACAGAGAGGTCAAGTAACTTGCCCAAGGTCACATATCTTGTGAGTGGCAGAGTAGTATTCAACGCATTCATGTTGGTTAAGAGCCCTTAGTCACAGCACTTGAGACAGTAAGTGTTTAAGTAACAGGAGACTCTTTTCTTCCCACTTCTATTTTTCTGGAAAGCTCAGAATCCAGTGTTCAGGATGGAAGTGAAGCAGTGAAACTAGAGTAGAAGAGGGCCACGTCCAGACAGCACAGATGAGGGTGGGGCTGGAAGCAGTACCTGGGAGGTAATGATGGTCAAAGCACTTCTATGGACCAGAGGGCATAAGATAGATAGAGCCTGAATGCCAACAAAGAAGGACCCAGCAAGACACATGGGCTCAGGCATTAGAGACCCACAGGACCAGAGAAAGCAAGACCAGTGATATCTTAGTGACCCAGAGGGCTCTGTATCTCAGACCCAGAGGTTTGCTGTGGTCTCTGTTAGGCTAGGAGTCTACTAAGGAGTGATTGACCAGGGCCTAGCAGGAGAAGGAGTTAGCATTAGAAGAAACTGTGGCTTCTGGCAGATGTCTTGACATTGACTAACACTTGATGGTGATAATCTTGATTCATTTATTCAATGTATCTTTGTAACTCAGTGGAGAAAAGTCTTTATTTTCTTAGAGGTAGATTCCTACCTCTCTTGGTACCTCCCCTACCCTGCCCCTCTTTCCAGGAAACCCACGTAGATGGGGTAAACACTTTGATCAGCTGTTGGGGGTGGTGACGATGAGCTCCTAAGCATTAAGCTTGTAGAAGGTAGATGGTTCTGCTCCATTAACCAACTGCCAGGCTCTTATTTGTCTGAGTAGGTTGGCACTGTAAGGCTGAGAACTGAACAGCTTTGGAACAATAGAGCATATTTCTTTAAAGGATGAGTTAAAGGAAGAAGAAGAGGAGGAAGGAAAATGAGGTAGTGGCAGGAGAGAAGACTTTGAGGGAAAGAAAAGAAGAGAAATATTTAAAGGAATTTTTATGAAATCTTGCCATATTGTGTGCAATATAAACTTTCCTTCCTGCCTCCCCAAGAATTCTTCAGTAAAATAGACATTTCTTTTTTTTTTTTTTTTTTAAGATTTTATTTACTTATTTGACAGAGAGAGAGGTCACAAGGAGGCAGAGGGGTAGGCAGGGGGGGCGGGGGGGGGAAGCAGGCTCCCTGCTGAGCAGAGAGCCCGATGTGGGGCTCAATCCCAGGACCCTGAGACCATGACCTGAGCTGAAGGCAGAGGCTTAACCCACTGAGCCACCTAGGCACCCCTAAAGTAGACATTTTTTATTGATACATTGTGGTGTTTAATCTCTTTTAAGAATGCATTGACAAGGTGGCCATGTGGTGAGCAAAAGTCACTTACCAGCATCTTGACACATGTGGTTCACATATTTTTGGAACACCTACTATGTGTCAGAAACGATGTCAGACACTGAGGTTACAAGGATAACTAGATGTGGTCTTGGCTCTTAAGGAAGTACAGCTTTTTCGTAGAACATGTATGGAAGCAGATTATTATTATTATTAAAGGAAGAAAGACCTTTAATCCACAATGCCAAACATGGTAATTGTTCAGAGTTGTTAAAAAGGATACTAAAAGTAAACACTCTGCTTAAAGTAGACACATAGACCAATGGAATAAAGAGCCCAGAAATAAATCTTCACATATATGGTCAAATTAGTCTCAGTCAGGTTATCAATACCATGCACTGGGGGAAAGGACAGTCCTTTTAACAGTTTGGAAAAATTGGACATTGACATGCAAAAAAATGAAGTTGAAATCTTACCTTACACCATACACAAAAATTACTTCAAAATGGATCAAAGATCTAAATATAAGAGCTAAAACCATAAAACTCTTAGAAGAATACACAGGGAGAAAACTTAATGACATTGGATTTGGCAATAATTTCTTGGCTATAACATCAAAAGTATAGGCAACAAAAGAAAAAAAACAGATAAACTGGACTACATCAAAATTAAAAACATCTGTGCTCAAAGAATATAGTTAACAGTGACTAGGCAATGAATAGAAAGGGAGAACATATTTGCAAATCATATTTCTGATAAAGGGTAATATCTAGGACATAAAGAACTCCTGCAACTCAACAACAACAAAAAACCAGCAATCCAAGTAGAAAATGGGCAAATGACTTGAGTAGATATTTCTAAGGAAGAGAAACAAAGAGCTAATGAGCACCTGAAAAGATGCTCACCATCACAGCTCACTAGAGACATGCAAATCAAAACCATGGTGAGGTACTACATCATACCCACTGGGATGGCTGCAGTCCGAAAAGGAAATAACAAATGTTGGTGAGAATGTGGAAAAATTGGAACCCTCATACACTGTTAGTAGGAATGTAAAACGGTACAACCACTGTGGAAAACAGTATGGCAGTTCCTCAAAAAAGACAGGAGTGCCTGGCTGGCTCAGTTGGAAAGGTATGGGACTCTTGATCTTGGGGTCATTGAGTTTAAGCCCCATGTTGGGTGTAGAGCTTACTTCTTTAAAAAAAAGTAAAAACAGAATCACCATTTAATCTGGCAATTTTACTTATTGTTATGTACACACAAGAATTGAAAGCAGGGACTTGAACAAATATTTAGGCACCAATATTCATAGCAGCATTATTCACAGTTGCTACAAAAGGTGGAAGCAGCCCGGTGTCCATTAGTGCATGAATGAATAAACAAAATGTGCTATATACATACAATAGAATATTATTTAAGCTTTAAAAAGGGTGAAATTCTGACACATGCTACTACGTGGATGAACCTTGAGTACACGCTAAGTGAAATGTCCCTAGTCACAAAAGATCAAATACTGTATGATTCCACTTATAAGAGAGACCTAGAGTAGTCAAAATCAGAGAAAAATTAGAATAAATGTTACCAGGAGCTGGGAAGTTTAATGGGTACAGGGTTTCAGTTTGGGATGCCGAAAATATTCCTGAGATAGATATAGTGATGGTTATACAACAATGTGACTATACTGTCAGTGAATTGTACATATAAAACTTGTTAAGATAGTAAATCTTACATGTATCTTACCACAGTTAAAAAAATTTTTTTGAAGATTTTATTTATTTATTTGACAGAGAGAGATTTATTTGGCAGAGAGGCAGGCAGAGAGAGAGGGAGGGAAGCAGGCTCCCTGCTGAGCAGAGAGCCCAATGCAGGGCTCAATCCCGGGACCCTGAGATCATGACCTGTGCCAAAGACAGAGGCTTAACCAACTAGGGAGAATTTTTTTTTAATTAAAAAAATGATCACTCAAAAAAAAATGATCACTCAAAAATCATACAACTGTAAAGACTGACAACATGATGTTGTCAGAGATGGTGTGATCCAGTGGACTGTGAATGACTGGTGGCTGGGTAAGGTGACGGCTGTCCAAATAAGGTGTATTTTGGTAGACAGTGGCTATGACATTGCAGTGGACTCATGGCAACAGAAATGGTGACAGTTTTCAGACATTCATCTGTTTTGGCAGGTAGCAATGACTTAAGCTTGACAATGATCAACAAATTTTGGCATGAAGATATTCAAACTCCAGAACTATTGTAATTTCAGAATGGAGCATTCTCAGACCTTTAGTGTAAATGATCTTCTGTTGTGAGAACAGTATGAGAAATGCAATAAAAGATAGAGAAGTAGAGTACCTATTTGTTCACTGATTCTGGAGGCATTCCTATGTCATATGTTCCAGGAGACAGGACAAAGAAGTGAGTACATTCCTACT
This sequence comes from Enhydra lutris kenyoni, assembly GCF_002288905.1. NCBI lineage: Eukaryota > Metazoa > Chordata > Mammalia > Carnivora > Mustelidae > Enhydra > Enhydra lutris. The sequence goes on along the minus strand of NW_019154094.1, from coordinate 40,257,432 downwards.
TCTTTTTTCCATCCTCTGACATTCTGTGCTTTCTTCTTAAATTGTCATACTTGGGCTGTATGGTTCATTTTGCCTTGTTAGTAAGGCTGATGTAGTGCAAATCCAAACCTACAAAATGGTACCATTGGGGGAACCAACTGTCCTCTAAGTTTTTCAGAGATTATGTGCAGGTTTATGGGACTACTGTTGGCAACAACATCTATGGGAGGAGTTGAGGCAGCAGGACTGTTCCCATGGGAAGCTCTGAAGCCAGGAGCATCCTTTAGAGTTGAGTGAGACAAGGGATTGGGGGCACCTACCTCACAGTCATTGGTGCATGTTCTTGGGAAAGGGACATAATGGGAGGTGAGTAGCTCTCTTTGGCTGTGGTCAAGGTTCCAGGGGAGTTGGAGCTGGGAGTCTTCAACAGCCAACACCTCTGGGCAGGTGGGGATTGAGTACTTCAATTCTGCAGGGAAACTGCGACTCTTGGTGGCACAGCATACTTATAGATACTGCACCAATCCATTGCTTTTGTCCTCAGGAATTATTGGTACAAGAAGTTTGCCATTTCCTGGAAAGGTAGCACAAAGTACCAGCATCATAAACAAAACAGGAGTTGAATTTTTGTTCATTAAAAAAAAAGTCTCTTGCTAAGACAATATTATAACAGGAAAAATGGAAATAAAATTTTATTAGACTTGTACCTTCCTTCTGAATTGCTTGTTTTTACTTGCTATGCTGTTATCTGGTCAATATTCTAATACATATACCAACTTTATATAGTTATGATTATAAGCATTATATATGTGTATTTGTAATATTTGTATTATATGTATATAAATAATACAATTTTTCCTGATTACTATTGTTAGTTTTAAATGAGTTAAATTTCATACAGAGAAATGTAAAGATCTTAAGTATGTAATTAGATTATTTTGATAAATGCATACATTTGGGTAACTACCAACCCAGTCAAGGTAAACATTTCTGTCATTCTAAAAAGTTCCCTAGTCACCCTTTCCAAGCAAACTTCACTCCCAGAAGCAACTCCTGGTTTCTTTTTTGTCTTTTTTCTTTGTTCCAGTTTTACTGAGATATAACTGCCACAGAACACTGTATAAGTTTAAGGTGTACAGCATAATTACTTGTATATAGTGAAATTTATACTATACATATGAAATATGTACTATATACTGAAATGTATATATGTACACTATATATAATCACTGATATATAGTGAAATGATTACCATAATACATTTAGTTTGCATTCATCATGTCATATAGACACAAAAATAAAAAAAGAAAAATTTTTTTCCTTGCAATGAGATGTCTTAAAATTTACTTTCTTAATTTCCAATATACCATACAACTGTGTTAGCGATGGCCATCATGTTGTACATTACATCCCAGTACTTGTTCATCTTAACAAGGACATTTGTACCTTTTGGCCACCTTCATCTATTCCCACCCCTCCCATGCTTTCCCCTCCCCTGTCTCTGGTCCACAAATCTGGTCTCTTTTTCTTTGAGTTTGCTGTTGTTTTGAATTCCACGTATAAGTGAGAACATACGGTATTTGTCTTTTCTGTCAGACTTCTCTCACTTGGAAGATAATGACCTGAAGGGCCATTCCATATCATCACAAATAGCAGGGTTTCCTTCCTTTTTATGGCTGAATAGTATTTTATTGTATATAAATACCACAACTTTTTAATCCATTCATCTGTTGATGGACACTTAGGTTGTTTCCATGTCTTGGATATTGTGGATAATACTGTTATGAATGATCTCTCTTCAACATAGTGTTTTTGTTTCCTTTGGATATATTCCCAGAAGTGGGATTATTGGATCATATGGTAGTTCTATTTTTAATTTTTTGAGGAACTTCCCCCACTTTTTTTCACAGTGGCTGTACCAATTTATATTCCCATCAGAAGTACACAGAGCTTCCCTTTTCTCCATATCCTGGCCTACCTACATTTGTTATCCCTTGTCTTTTTGTTGATAGCCATTCTAACAGGCATGAAGTGATGTCTCGTTATGACTTTGATTTGCACTTCCCTGATGATTAATGATGCTGAGCACCTTTTCATATTTCTGTTGGCCATTTGTCTCTTCAGCAAAAATGACTCTTCATGTCCTTTGTCCACTTCTAATTGGATTATTATTACTTTTTGCTGTTGATTTATATGAGTCCTCTATATATTTTGGATATTAGCCCCTCATCAATGTATGATTTGCAAATTTTTGTTTTCATTCCATAGGTTGCCTTCAATTTTGTTGATGGCTTGCTTTGCTGTGCAGAAACATTTTAGTTTGATGTAGTCCCATGTGTTTATTTTTTATTTAGTTGCTTGTGCTTTAGGTATCATATCCAAAAAATTATTGCCACGATTCTGATTCCTATCACCATGAATTAGTTTTGTCTGTTTTTGAATTCTGCCTGGAAGGAAGCATAAAAGATGAACTCTTCTGATCCATATTTATTTATTTATTATTTTATTTTTTATACTTTTTTTTTCCTCAAGTATAGTTGAGACACCATGTTATATTAGTATCAGGTGCACAACTTAGTGATTCAACAAGCTTATACATTATTCTATGCCCACCACAAATATAGCTACCATCTGTCACCACACAATGCTATTACAATACCATTGACTATATTCTCTATGCTGTACTTTTCATTTCCATGACTTACTCATTCCATAACTAGAAACCTGTACCTCCTACTCCCCTTTACCCCTTTAACCCTTCCCTTTACTCACCTACCCTCCGGCAGCAATCAGTTTGTTTTCTGTATTTACGGGTCTGTTGTTTTTTGTTTGTTTATTCACTTTTTTTAGGTTCCACATATAAGTTAAATCATAATAATATTTGTCTTTCTCTGACTTTTCTCTTAGCATGATACCCTCTAGGTATGTTCATGTTGTTGCAAATGGCAAAATCTCATTCTTTTTTATGGCTGAGTAATATTCCATTATATATATAGTCCACATCTTCTTTATCTGTTCACTTATGGATGGACACTTGGGTTGCTCCTGTATCTTGACTATTATAAAAATGCTGCAGTAAACACAGGGGTGCATATGTCTTTTCAAATTAGTGTTTTCATTTTCTTTGGGTAAATATTCCCTGCTGGAATTACTGAATCATACAGTATTTCTATTTTTAAAAAAGATTTATATATTTATTTTAGAGGGGGAGATAGAAAGATCAGGGGAAGGGGCAGAGGGAGAGGGAAATAAGTAGACTCCCTGGTGAGTGGGGCACCCACCCTGGGGCTCAACCCCAGGACCCTGAGATCATGACCTGGGCTGAAATTGAGTTGGTTGCTTAACTGATTGAACCACTCAGGCACTCCTGGTATTTCTGTTTTTAATTTTTGGAGGAACCTCCATAGTGTTTTCTCCATAGTGATTGCACCAGTTTACCTTCCCACCAACAGTGCCCAGGGTTCCTTTTTCTCCATATCCTCTACAACATTTACTTCTTTATTTCTTGTCTCCTTGATTTTAGCCATTTTAACAGGTATAAGGTAATATCTCATTGTGGTTTTGATTTGTATTTCCCTGATGATAAGTGATGTTGAGCATCTTTTTGTGCATCTGTGGGCCTTCTGTATGTCTTCTTCGGAAAAAAAAAATCTATTCAGGTCCTCTGCCTATTTTAATTGGATTATTTGTTGTTGTTTTTGTTGTTTTGTTTTATGTTGAGTTGTGGAAGTTCCTTATATATTTTGGATATTAACCCCTTATCAGATATATCATTTCCAAATGCCTTCTCCCACTCAGTAGGTTACCTTTTCATTTTGTTGATGGTTTCCTTCACTGTGCAAAAAGTTTTTGTTTTGGTGTAGTCCTAATTGTTTATTTTTTGCTTTTTTTTTCCTCTTGCCTTAGGAGACATATCTAGAAAAATGTTGCTATGGCTGTTGTCAAAGAAATTACTGCCTATGTTCTCTTCTATGACTTCTATGGTTTCAGGTCTCACATTTAGGTCTTTAATCCATCTATTTTTGTGTATGGTGTTAGAAAGTGGTCCTGTTTCATTCTTTCGCATGTAGCCATCCAGTTTCCCCAGCACTGGTTATTGAGGAGACTGTCTTTTCCCTATTGTATATTCTATATACAATATATATATATTGTGTATTCTTGCCTCCTTTATCATAGAGTAATTGACCATGTAATCATGTGTTTATTTCTAGGCTCATTTTATCTATATGTTTTTGTACCAGTACCATTCTCTTTTGATTACTACAGCTTTGTAGTAGATCTTGAAATCTGGAATTGTGATACCTGCAGCTTTGTTCTTCTTTCTCCAGATTGCTTTGGCTATTCAGAATCTTTTGTGGTTTCATACAAAATTTAGTATTTTCTGTTCTAGTTATGTGAAAAATTCTGTTGGCATTTTTTATAGGGAGAGTGTCAAATCTATAGATTGCTTTGGGTAGTATGGACATTTTAAAATACTAATTCTTCTTGTCCATGAGGATGGACTATCTTTCCATTTGTTTGCTTTGTCTTCAATTTCTTTCATCATTGTTTTATCGTTTTTAGAGTACATAAAGTACATAAGTCAGAGTACCCTGGCTTGCAGACAGCTACTTCTTGTTTGGTCTTCGTGTGATGGAAAAAGAGAGCAAGTCTTTCTTTTCAAAGTACATGGTAGTATAGTTTTCAGAGTACTTACCTCCTTAGTTAAGTATATTCCTAGCTATTTTTCTTTTTGGTATAATTGTAAATGGGATTGTTTTCTTGATTTTACTTTTTCCTACTTAGTGTATAGAAATGCAACTGATTTCTGTGTATTGATTTTGTATCCTGCAACTATACTGGATTCATTTATTACTTTTAACAGTTTTTTGATGGAGTCTTTAGCGTTTCTATGTATAGTATTACGTCTTCTGCAAATAGTGAGTTTAACTTCTTCCTTACCAATTTGGATGCCTTTTATTTCTTTTTCTTTCTTTCTTTCTTTCTTTTTTTTTTTTGGTCTAATTGCTGTGGCTAGGATTTCTAGTACAATGTTGAATAAAAATGGTAAGCATAGACATCTTTGTCTTCTTCCTGATCTTAGAAGAAAAGTTCTCAGTTTTTTCCCCATTGAACAGGTTGTTAACTGTGAATTTTTCATATATGGCCTTTATTATGTTAAGGTGTGTTCCCTCTAAACCCACTTTGCTAAGAGTTTTAATCATGAACGGATGTTGTACTTTGTCAAATGCTTTTTCTGTATCTATTGAGATGATCATGATTTTTATCCTTCATATTGTTAACATGATGATACACATTTTAAACAGCAACTTTTCCCCTTTACTTTGTGCTACTTATGTATTTTTTCTTTTCCTTTCTAAAAAGATTTTATTTATTTATTTGAGAAGGGAAGAGAGAGAGAGAGAAGGAGAAAGAGCACAAGAGCAAGGGGAGGGAGAAGCAGATTCCCCACTGAGCAGGGGAGCCCGACATGGGGCTCAATCCCAGGACAGTGGGATCATGACCTGAACTGAAGGCAGATAACTGACTGAGCCACCTAGGCACCCCTGTAGTTTTCTGATTATAAACAATACATCCTTTTATTATCAACACTCAAAAATATGGAATTATATTATGCAACATTAAAAATAATTGTCCTTAGCTCGACTTCCTATAGATAGATAACCACTAAATCTTGACATATTATTTACAGCAGTGGTACAACATCAGAAAACTTGTTAGAAATACAGAATTTTAGAGTGCTGGGTGGCTCAGTTGGTTGTGTCCAACCCTTGATTTCAGCTCAGGTCATGATCTCAGGGTTGTGAGATTGAGCCCTATGTTGGGCTCCATGCTCAGTGTAGAATCTGCTTGGGATTCTCTCTTTCCTCTTCCTCTGCCCCTTACCCCACTTTCTCTATCCCCCTCTCTAAAATAAACAAATTTTAAAAATCTTTTAAAAAAAGAAATGCAAAATTTCCAATCTCATACCAGACCTGCTAAATCAGAAACTCTGGGAGTAAGGCCACCAGTGTGTTTAAAGACATTTTCCGGACCATTTTCTTAGAATGCTTTCCCCCCCCTTTCTTTCCTTTTCTCTTTCTTTCTTAAATGAGATTATACTATGCTCACATTTTTACATTCTACCTTTTTGGGTAACTATTTATTGGAGCATTACCATGTCATGATGGATAAGGAGTTAACTTATGCAGATTAATTAAAATTGGTGTGGAGTGTAAGGAGGCTAAATATAGCCTCTTCTTGCTCTTGCCTTCTCTTGTGGTAACTATTTCTCAACAAGAGCACATTTGTGGATGACTTCCTTTACTTGCTCTCACCATCGTAGAGTGTGATGATGCTGGAAGAAATGTGTTTGAATGGATTGACTCCAGCTGTATTTGGGAAGATTTACAAACAGACCTTATCTCATGCAGGACTGGTGAGCGACAGTTTTATCTGGGCAAGTGACATAGAGGGCTGATACTTGTGGTTCCCAAATAAGAACCAGTCTTACGAAATCTAGGGGGGCAAACCCAGACATGACAATGGCAGGGGAAAAATCTTGAAGGAAAGGTAACTATATAGCTCTTTGGGGAACACCAGGTCCTTGATTCTGATTGAACAGTAACCCTCCCCCTTACTTCATGACACAGCACTACTAAGGTACACTGCTTCCTTTGAAAACTCCATTGGCAGGCCTGACTTTGGTCTGCCTTGGAAACTTATCGACTCTTATTGTCATGAGATGATATTTGTTAGGTTGAAAAAGGAAGGCAAGGGACCTTATCCAAAATTGTCTCCAGAATATAGCCCTCTATATAAAAGCTTTCTAATCCTCTTACAAGAAATAACCTTTGGCGGGGAGAGAAGGAAAGGAAGAAAGAAAAAGAAAGAAAGAAAGAAAGAACCTTTCAGGAAATGGCCTATGAGGACTCAGATTGGGGAAGTGACAATTGGGGAAGTGCAATCACTTGCACAGAGACAGTGTCAGACAGTTTCAGAGCGATAGCACCTATATTGGCACTTCTGGGAAAAGGTAAGGAAAAAAACATAAAAAGCGGTGTAACGGAATACAAAGATCCGTGGGTTCTGGGATCAGGTTGACTTGGCTTAGAATCAGAGCAGAGGCACTTGTGGGTTGTGTGACTATAACAGTTATGTATTGCTAAGTAACACATTATCCCCCAAAATGTGTCATAAGAGCACACACATTTATTATCTTAAGGTTTTTGTGTAACAAGAATTCAGGCTGCAGTGCCTGGGTGGCTCAGTTGGTTAAGTGTCTGCCTTCGGCTCAGGTCATGATCCCAGGGTCCTGGGATCAAGCCGTGTCAGGTTCCCCACTCAGTGGGAAACCTGCTTCTCCCCCTCCCTCTGCCTGCCACTCCCCCTGCTTATGCTCTCTCTCTTTCTATCAAATAAATAAATAAAATCTTAAAAACAGAGAATTAAGGTTTGGAATTGCTGGGTCCTCTGCTTCAGGCTGCCATTCAGGCTCACAAGGCTGCAGCTGAAGTGTCAGCTGGTGCTGAGGTCTTATCTGAAGACTCAATTGGGGAAGGTCTTATATTCATCAGCTCGGGCTGCCATGACGAGGTACCACTGACATTTATGTCTTCCCAGTTCTGGAGACTAGAGGCCTAAGATTAGCATGGTGGGTCCTGGTGAGATCTCTCTCCCCGGCTTGCAGACAGCCACCTTCTTGTTTTGTCCTCACATGATGGAGAGAGAAAGAGAACGAGCCCCACCCTCACAAGCTCATCTAAACTGTATTACCTCCTGGAGGCCGCATCTCCATGTACTAGCACTTTGGCAGGTAGGGCTTCACCATACACATTGGGGGGAGCACAATTCAGTCCAGAGTGGATCTGCTTCCACGCTGACTCAGGTGGTTGTTGGCAGGATTCAGTTCCTCACAGGTTGTTGGACTGAGTGCCTCAGTTCCTTGTTGTCCGTTGGTCAGGTCACCCTCAGTTCCTTCCACGTAGGTCTCTCCAATAAGGCAGATGACTTAACCTCTCTGAATTCTCCCCCTTTTTACCCTGTAAAATGTGGATAATTACAGCTGTCCTAGAGTTGTTGCGGGATTCATTGAGGTAATGTGGGAAATGGCTGGTGTTGTTGGGGCTTCCTGAATGGTAACTATTATTACTATTATTATAATTTTTGGAGCAACCGATACTCTGGAGTCTAGCTATTGTCCAGACAGCATATGGGACTATGCCACAAGCCTCTGTTATAACACAGAGGCTTCTCCAGGCAAAAGACAATTTCTAAACTGCTGAGAAAATACAGCTCTTTTCCCGAAGCATCTCAGACCACATGCCTGGCAGTTCTAAGACATGCACCATGGAGTCTACAGTAGTCATACGTTCTGTTTTCCCTCTGTTCAAGCCTCTTAGGGCAGGCCCAAGAATTTCCTTTCATGCCCCTGGAAACCAGACCCCTTACAGCATCCTCCAGCTTTGCATGACAGATTCTCAGGGAAGTTCAACTTGAGCCACCTTGGCACAGTGGATCTCAGTTTGTCCTGTCTCATAAACCAATGTCTGTTCTCTGTCACAGTATCTGCGTCTGCTTCTTTCCCATCTAATCCTGGGCACAGTTAACAAGGTGAAGCATGCTTTTCAGAGGACTTGAAAGCCATATCTTCCTCAGTCATCATTTGGGGTGACTGCAGGGGGACGTATAACTTTGTCTTATTGCCATGGGATAATGTAGATGTCCTAATCCTCACTGTGTAGAAATAAGACCAGACTGAATGTCTGTTCTGAATTATCTTTCTGCCTAAATGGAGCCCAGGAGGGACCCTAACTTGCAAAAAAATATATTATTCAGCCCAATGCTGATTTCATTTCCTAAAAGAGATTGGGTCCAAATAAGACTTTAATTGAATTCAGCCTCTTGACCTGATACTGACTTGGTTCTCCCTCCTAGTGCCTTCCAACATTAGACAAGGGAGGAGGAGGAGGAGAAATAGACAAATAAAGCGATTCACATGGATTTATGGACCGAGCCACTTCCACATTCCGTAAAGCCCCAATGACTGTATAGGAAACAGCTGCAGTATTTACTGGGGACTGGTAAGGCCTCATTACCATCCCACCTCCTCACAGGGGGTGTTTGGCTCCAAATGGAGCGCAGCGGAGGGAGTAATTGATTTTGCTGCCCTGGCACCTGGTGTTTCTGCCAAATGCCTGAGGTCACTGCAGCAAACAAACCCCGCTCCACCCAGCGGAGGGAGGCCTCAGGGCCTCTAGTGAGAGGTGAAAAGCAGAGCCAAGAGCAGGTCGGAAGAGATTTTGTTGATCTGTTCATATTTTTGTTCACTCACTCAAGAATTATTTATTGAGCACCTACTAAATGTCAGGCGCTGTTGAAGGCACAGGAACATAGTGACAGATGTGATCCCTGCCTTCTTAGAGTTTACACTCTGGAGATGCTCAGTCCAATACAATAGCCACTACATTGAAATTTGAACTCATTAAAAAGAACTCAAATTAAAACTTCAGTTCTTGGGCACTTGGGTGGCTCAGTGGGTTGGGCCGCTGCCTTCGGCTCAGGTCATGATCCCGGTGTCCTGGGATCGAGTCCCGCATCGGGCTCCTTGCTCGGCGGGGAGCCTGCTTCTCTCTCTGCCTCTCCCTGCCACTTCGCCTACTTGTGCACTCTCTCTCTCTCTCTGACAAATAAATAAAATTAAAAAAAAAAAACTTCAGTTCTTCAGCTACATTTCAAGTGCTCCATAGGCTAGTGGCTCTTACACTGGACATTACAGGTCCAGAACATTCTACCGTTGGCAGAAAGTTCTATCAGACACACTAGTCTCGTGTGGATAGGGTGGGGAGGGCTTGGAGACTGTCATTCAGTGAACAAACATATACATAAATAAGGCAAATTCAGATGTGGCGGTCGTATGAAGAAAATGAAACAGAGGAATGGGCTAGAGTTGCCTTTTAATAGGTCTGGGTGGGCTTCTCTGAGAAGGTGACACATGGCCAAGACCCTGGAAGGAGCTGAGTGCACAGCGTTCCAGAAGTATAAGAAAGCCACTGTGGCTTGGAGTGGGGAACCAGAGAGTGAGTGGAATGACATTGGGCCAGGAGCAAGTAGAGGCTCAATCACATGGGATCATGGGGAAGAGTATGCATTTAATTCTAAGCGGTGGGAAGCCACCGCAGGATTTTTACCAGTGAGGTGTCATGATCTGATTTACGTGTTAAAAGCTTGTTCTGGCTCCTACATTGATCATGGATTGTCAGGAGGCGAGAATGGAGGCAGAGGGCCAAGGAAGAGGCTATTAAATCTGTCTAAGCAAGAGAAGCTGGCCCCTTGGAATCAGGGACAAAAGGGCAGCAGCTAAGCCCAGAGGGGTAGCTCTGTGGGAGACAATCTCTTATCTGAAGATATGGGGACAGTCATAGTACCCCATGTGTGCTGTCACTGATACAAGGATATAGTGAGGCAAGGTTTATAAGTACCCCGTCCTCCCGGGACAGCAGCACTTGGCGTTACCTTGTCTTGCTCACCTTTGTTTCTCTCCTAAATGATGGTAACAGCCTCTCCTCTGGCCCTCTAGTCCTTTGTCGTGCTGCTAGTCTGGTTTCCACACTGCCCCTGGCGTCACCTTTTCTGAAGTTGCAAATCTGATGAGGTCAGTCCCCTTCAGGGGCTCCCAACTGAACCCCCACCAAATGCCAGACTTGTTACTGTTGCTCAGGAGGTTCTTCACACTCTGGCCCACGTCTCTCTCCAGCATCTTCTCCCTCATGCCCCACCCTCAGCTCAGGCTCCAGCAGCACTGATTATCGCCCCTCAGCTCAGGCTGCTCCCTCTGCCTGGAGCACTTTCCCTTCCTGTCTTGGACTTACTATCTCCAGCTTTCTAGGCTCAGCTTAGAAATTTCTGCCTCTGAGAAGCTGTCTCTTGGCTCTCTAAGCCCTCAAGTGCCCTTAGTATCAGGTCCCATGGAACCATGTACTTCTCCATCATGTTGAATTATAATTGCTTCTTTACCTGTCTCTTCTGCTCAACTAAGATCTCCATGACAGTTGGGACTGTGTCTGTCTGGTTCATGATTGTGTCTTGTTCTTCGTATGCTTAGCTCATGAGAAGTGCTTAAGATGTATTTGTTGAGTGAGTGGGTAAATGAGGTAAAAATCTTCTTTCCTATCCTTTGGTATAGCTACTTTCTTTCCCTATGTCCTCTTTCCCCCCATTATTATAATTATTATTATTATTTTTTGAGTTAACCATTATCCGGGCTTCCTAACCTAAGTATCTTAGCTTGGGCTGCCATAACAAGTACAATAGACTGTAGGCATCTATGTTTTCACAGTTTTTGAGGCTGGAAGTCCTGAGATCAGGGTATCAGCATGGTTGGGTTCTGGTGAGGACTCTCTTCCTGGCTTGCAGATGGCTCCCTTCTCACTGTATCCTCACATGGCAGAAGGAAGGAAGAACGAATGAAGTGATGGAAGGAGAGAGAGAGAGAGGTAGAGGGAGGGCAAGTGCAAGCTGTCTGGTGTCTCTTCTTGTAAGGCAGTTGCCCCATCATGAGACCCTACTCTCATGACCTCATCTTACCCTAATCACCTCCCAAAGGCCCCGCCTTCAAACACCATCACATTGTGGCTTAGACTTCAACATGGGAATTTGGAGCAGGGGGACACAACCTTCAATCCCTAACACTGAGACAGAGTGAGAATTTGATGTTCTCCATTTCCTATACCGATCTCTAGATTTCTTAGAAATTTATTGGCAGTCTGTGGCCTGCATGATGTAGTAGAGTCAGATAACTGAGGTTTAGAGCCCAGCTCCAAAAGTGACGATCTATAAGACCTTGATCAAGTCACATCATCTCTTATTTCTCCCAGTGCTTGAAGGAGGGCTTCTAAGGTGGTCAGGACATACTCATTAACTGCTTACACAGCCTCAGTGGGCATTTTGATACTTCCTCGTAGCCATATGATAAGCCTTCCCATTCATTATCTCACTTAATGCTTCCAGGAACCCTAATAAGCTTTATTATTCTCCCATTGCAGAGATGAGGAGGCTGAGACTCTGGGAGTCTCAAGTTGGCCCTTTGTCCTGATCCTGGAACTTTTTCCTCATGCTCTTGTTTCCTGGTCTCCTATTTTACATCCTTGCTCTCGCCAGTCTTGAGGACTTGTGACCTGGGCAGCCATCTGGTAGTCTCTAAGATGTGGCCCGAGTCATTGTAGCTTGGTGCTATGGTCTGAATGTTTGTGTTCCCCCAAAATATACATATTGGAATTCGAACACATAATGTGATGGTCTTAGGAGGTGGGGCCTTTAGGAGGTGATTAAGTCATAAGGGTAGAGGCTTTATGCATGGAATTGTGACCTTATAAAGAAGACATGATGGGGCACCTGGGTGGCTTAGTCTGTTGAGCAGTTGAATCTTGATTTTGACTTAGGTCATGATCTCAGGGTTATGAGATTGAGTCCCACATCAGGCTCCCTGCTTGGCGGGGAGTCTGCTTAAGATTCTTCCTCCCACCCCCCACAACCTGTCTCTCTCTCTCTAAAATAAATAAATCTTTAAAAAAAAGAGAGAGAGACCTTAGGGAGTTCCCTAGTTTCTTCTGCCTTGTGAGGATACAATGAGAAGTCTGTGACCTAGAAGAGGACCCTTACCTTGCTACACTGGCACCCTTATCTTGAACTTCCAGCCTCCAAAACTGTGAGAAATAAATGTTTGTTGTTTATAAGCCACCAAGGCTGTGGCATTTTGTTATGGCAACTTGAACAGACGAAGACCCTTGACCACCTAACAAAGTGCCCATACTGTGATTGACCCTCATACCTTAGAATTTAAAAACTTAAAAAGGTGCAAGTTCTTTCGATTTGGACATTCATGGGGTCAATATATCACATCCTCCCCTTTTTTCTTTTAAAGCTTTAATTTATTTATTGAGACAGTGGGGGAGGGGCAGCGGGAGAGGGAGAGAGAGAGAGTCTCAAGCAGACTCCCTGCTGAGTGCTGAGCCTGATGCAGGGCTCCATCTCATGACCTCGAGATCATGACCTGAGCCGAAATCAAGAGATGGATACTTAACCAACTAGCCACGCAGGTTCCCCTAAAGCTTACATTTTAAGAAGCAAAATAAGAAGTTTTTGGAGCTGGGTTGGAAGCCTGGCTTTGCCATCTACTAGCTGTGTGACCTTGGGCAAGTTGCTAGTTGGCACCTAATAAGTACGTCATACGTATTTGTTAAATAAATATAGACTCTCCATCTGTCTCCTTTATTTACTTCTAGTTGGTTCAAAACTTGAAAGGGGAAGAAAAGGATATGATATGGGCCAGTATGCCTTTCTGTGAAGTGTTACTTATATCGTTTACTTATTTCTCCACTGGACTGTTGGTGTTTTTCTTGTAAGTTTCAAGGAACTTCTTTTTTTTAGTACTCATTTTTTACTGGAGTGAAATTCATATAACAAAATTACTATTTTGAAGTATACAATTCAGTGGCATCTAGTACCTTCACAGTGTTGTGCAACCATCATCTCTTTCTAGTTCCAGAACATTTCCATCACCATCAAAGAGACCCTCTATCTGTTAAGCAGTCTCTCCTCATGCCCCACCTGCCAGCCTCTGGCAGCCACTCATCTGGTTTCTGTCTCTATGGGTTTATCTAGTCTGGATATTTCACATAGATGGACTTCTACAATATGTGGCCTTTTGTGTCTGTCTTCTTGCAGTTGGCATGATGTTTTCGAGGTTCATTTTTGCTGTAGCACTTATCAGTGCTTCATTTCTTTTTATGGTTGGATAATATTCCATTGTATAAATAGAACACGTTTTAGTTCTCCATTTGTCTGTTGATGGACATTTGAATCGTTTCCACCTTTTGGCTATTGTGAGCAGAGCTGCTTGGAGCATTTGTATACAAGTATTTGTTGGAATCGTATGTTTTTGTATATTGGGGAAATTAGTCCTTGGCCTATAATAGGTATTGCAAATATTATTCTTCAGTTTGCAGTTTGTCTTTCACTTTGTTTTATGGTGCTTTTGACCAGGCAGGATCTTGAAAAAATTATTATGCAATCGGCCGTCAGCTTTTACAGCTTATAGGTTTTGTGACACAGGAAAGCCATCCTTATACTTGAGGTTATAAAATAATTCTCCCATCAGAGCTGTCACTTACACACTCATTTCCTCAAACAGGGATTAAAAACAGGCCACTTGTACTCTCCCCCTGGGGTTGTTGTGAGGCCCAAATAAGATAAGCAATATGAAAGGGCTTTATAAAATAGGGACCAGCACATACACACGTGGCATGTTGTCATGGCCACTATTAATTGTATGCAGTTCTGGCAGTAGCTAGCTGAGCTCTGTGGTCACTTTCATTTTGCAGAGCAGAGACTGAAAGGCAGAATTATTCAGCCAAGGATGCAGTAGTTGGTAGCACTGGAGAATGTCACAGAAGATACCAACTCTTAGTAGTCACCTTGGGAGGGTTTCATATTTGGCTAAAAAACCTCCCACAAACATTGCCTTAAACCCAAAACTTTTCTGGTCATTCTTCCTCCAAGTAGACTCTTTTTTTTCCCCCCTACCAGGAAAAGAAACCAGTTTAGTGAATTTTGAGTTAATCAGCTATAATTGTGATTTGAGCTTCATCAATGGCCATTTTGACATGTTTTCATTATGGTTTTAAGCCTAAATTCTTTTTTTTTTTTAATGGCAAACTTTAGATTGAACACTGTATTGCTTGAGAAAAAAAGTCAATATTTCACAATGATTGTCACTACGATGATTGTTCTGGTATAGAACTGTGTACTGGTTAAGTCCTTGGGCTACCATATTGGTCAGACCTGGTTTGAATATGATTCTGTTAGTAGCTAGTTTTGTGACCTTGGAAATTGCTTCATTGCTCTGTGCCTCTGTTTCCCTGTCTATAAAACAAGGATGATTATAGAACTTGACCCATTGGGTCATAGCAAGAAGTCAATGATAAAATCTATATAATGTACTTGGCCCAGTGCCTAGATGGAATGAGGGCTTGATAAATTCTAGCTATTAGGATAATTCAGGAAGAGCTAAAAGAATTTAGGAAATGAGCCTGAGGTAAATGGAATATAACCTTCTGGGGGGTATTCCCATCCTTGGGGGTGGCACAGATCAAACGACATAGTAGAACCCCTTGCCTTGCCACATACCACCCTTACTTTTGGAGGAATCTGATTTCTGTTACTACCTTGTGAAGGGTAATCATCAGGAGTGGCAGCTGGTTCTCATATAACAAGGAAGAAGTGCCATGTGGAGGAGTGTTGCAGAAGGGCAGTGGGGAGGCCGGTGAGCCTTGGGGAGGAACAGAAGGAAAGAGTCAAGGGCATCATACCAGGGGGCCTGCCTAGGTCATACCACCTCTTCCTGGGGAAGGAAGATTCTGGGTGATGTGGGTTCGCTGTGTGTGGTGATTTATTTGCAGGAGACATAACCCTTGTCTTATATTTCTTCTCTCTCTGCTCTTGATCCAGGGATCTCTGGAGCCCCAACTCTGATCCTAGGCCCAACGTGGTTGGGCCCTAAAAAAGAAGCAACATCTGCAGGACCTCTGCTAGGTGCCGGGCACTTTAAGCTCATGATCACCTTGGACTCTGTGCTATGAGTAATATCACCACCATTTTACAGATGAAGAAACTGGAGTGAGGCTCAGAGAAAACACAGAAGCGACTTAGGGGCCCCCACAAGCTGGTAAGTGGCGGAACTGGAATTTTAATCACCATCTGTTTTACACCAAAATTCAGCTCTTTTGCTGCTCGGCATGTAGCTCAATACCATACTTCACTTCATTTTCTAGAGCCTTTTGTGACACTTCTGTGGCTCAGTGCCCTACACATCGGTCTCCCAGAAATATTTGTGGATTCAAACTTTTAGTAATGATGAGAATAGCTGACACTTAATAGTTCCCGCCTCTGACGTCAAGCAGGTTAAGTCACTTGTGCCATTTCTTAGAACTATAATGACAGAGCCAGGCAGGGAATCCAGTCTGTCATATCCCAAGGAATGCAATACTTAACTTTTTTCCTTTCCTATGCTTGAGGCAGGGATGCTAATCTCTGGGCCCATCTTTCTCAGGTAAAATGTATGGCTTCCATTGTTTTAAACTGGTCTGGGGGTGCCTGGGTGGCTCAGTCATTAAGCGTCTGCCTTCGGCTCAGGTCATGATCCCAGGGTCCTGGCATTGGGCTCCCTGCTCAGCGGGAAGCCTGCTTCTCCCTCTCCCACTCCCCCTGGTTGTGTTACCTCTCTCGCTGTCTCTCTTTCTGTCAAATAAATAAATAAATAAAAGTCTTAAAAAAATAAATAAACTGGTCCAGAGGGAGACCTCAGAGGGACTGAACATGCCCCCTCAAGGTGAGGCAAGAGGGTGATGGCACTGGCTGTGGGACAGTGCTTATCAACTCTGTGACCTCCTATCTCGGGATGCAAAGCTGAAAAAAGCCCTGTAAATTCACTGGCCGGACTTCTCCATGTGCTTTCTCCAAGCAGATCCTATGCCTTCCCGCCTGCAGGCTTAGCTCATACTGTTTGCTGCATAGGGATATCCCATCTCCTCCCACACCCTACCTCGCCCCTGGCCCCATACCTGTCTGAGGAGACCCATTACAACTGCCACCCTCTCTGGGAGGCTTTAATGGATCGCCGTGGATTCATTTCTGAACCTGAATCTGATCATTTATTATATACTCAGATATAGGCATATGTGAGATTATTTTGAAAAATTTGTGAAAATACCAAACTGGGGGGATAAAACATGTCAATGACAACCTTCTTATGGGTAGTTCCTATGCTCAGCAATCCTATCATGCTTGATTTCATTTTTTGTAGAACAAATCTTACCCTACCGAAGTGCATGTGAAATGGGTTTAATCTCTTTAGTAGAAGGCAGGATACTTGAGCATTTGCATGGTCAAAATCTGGTGTCAGATAGCCTATGTTTGAATGCTGGTGACCTTGAGTAAGTCCCTTCCCATATCTGTGTCTCTCTTCCTTCATCTGTGAAAGAGGGGTGCTTCTGCTATGTTGTTGGGTTTTTGGGGGGAGGATATCATGGGGTAATAATAATTGCTACCATTTATTGAGTGCTTACTATGTGCCTGGCACCATGCTAAGCTTAGCTTTACATTCTTTTTTGATCCTCCCACGAGCTCCCTCATTCTTGAAATCCCTTACCCAGCAGTATTTTCTTCCCCATAGCACTTACCTTCTTCAACCATATTTTATCATTTACTCATTTTGTTTATTTTTCATCTTCCTCTTCCAGGGCCTCTTGCCTTGCATGATTCCAGGAGGTACCATTCACTGTGCATTCTGAGTTCGACCTTTACCGAGAACATGAATGTGACTGGTGGGGATTTCCCAGAGTTCCGTAACGTGGAGACCCTGGAGCTCCAGGAGGACAGGGATCTACCTTCCTTCCTCCCTCCCTCCCTCCCTTGTTCCTTCCTTCCCTCTGTGTGTGTTTATTTTGATCATTGCTGCATCCCTGTATCCAGAACCATGCCTGATCTATAGCAAGCTTTCAATAAATATTTGTTGAAAGAATGAATTAAAAAGCCCTTAAAGATAGCCTGTTTTACTGGTGAGGAAACTGAGGCTCAATGAGTTATTGATTTGCCACAAGCTCCAAGAGACACTGAGGCAGCTGGGTGTTTCCAGCATGCCTGCTCTCAACAGCTTTGCAAAACTGCGTGTCTGAAATGCCTGGCATTGTCCCTGCCAGCCCGCAATTGCTCAACAAATATTAATGAGCTTGCCTACATGGGTCAGCCTCTCTCCTCTGGAGACCATCCCTACAGAGTAACAAACTGTCACATAGCTGTTGCTTTGAGAAATTAAATTAAATTGCAAGGTGCAAAGAAAAGGTGAACCTTTTGGAGTTTTTGGAAGAAAAATTCCTAACCCGACTGCTAATGGAGTTTGCAGGGGCCTCTCAGGCCTTTCCCACCCGATTCTTTTTCCTGCTGCCTTCCCTTTTGTGAGCATTTCTTCCCCTTTTTGCTTGCAGTGAGTTCTGCTCTCCTGTAGGCTACAATGTGTCAGTTGTTATAAAATCCGGGAGGTGGAGCTTGGTGACGAGGTGGGTGGGGGAGTGCTCAGCCAGCCCTGCAGGGCGAACAGTCCAGCTCTGGTTTACCCGAAGCTTAAGCCTTGCAGCAGGAGAACTTCCATCTCGGCTCTCCTGGCTTTGATCCTCACTGTACATCAGACCAGAGGCGCCGAAGGGAGGGAGGATGCGAGATGACCGGCTCTTTGGCAACCTGACCATCTCCTTAGCAGAGCTTTTGAAAGCCAGCCGGGGACCAACTGCACGACCAAGGAGGCGCCGCGCCTCTCGTGGATGTGTGTGTGTGGGGGTGGGTGGGTGAGCGGGTGTGAGTGAGTGAACGTGTGTATGTGTGTGTGCATCACGGCTGTGTGTGTGTGTGTCCGGATGAGTGCGAGAGTGCACGCGTGAGTGTGTTTGTGTGCATGTGTGTGTGATCGCTCTTGGTTTTTATTTCTGTGGAAGAAAAATCTTGAAAATCTGGGGCAGGTTACTGAGCTCCTAGGGTGGTAGTTCTTCTTTTGCAAGAAGAGCTGACCAGACCAAGCTACTAGAGACATTTTTTTTCGGGGAGTAAAGAGAATTTTCCTCCCGGATCGAGAGGGATTTTTTTTCCCCCCTTGGCTCTGCAGCGGAGTAAAAGAGATTAGTCCCTAAACCTGTGAAATCGACCAGAGCCGTGTGATTACCAGGGCTTGAGAGAGGACTCGGGAAGAAAAAGAGAAATAAATCAAACAGCCTGTCAGTGCCTTTGGCCACTTTGGAAGATGTCATCTCAAACTAAGTTCAAGAAAGACAAAGAGATCATTGCCGAATATGAAGCCCAAATAAAAGGTGAGACACGGGCTGGGGAGTCATGCTTCCCGTCCCCTTTCCTTTTTCTCTTGCTTTGGCTTTCTTTTACCCTTTTTCCTCCCTGCCATCACGAAATGTTGTTATGCATCAATAATCTTATTGTGAGTAGGAACAGTGGCAGCCGCACAAGTACAGACTGGTTTCAACGGCAGAGAGCGCCGGAGCTGGGAGTATGGATTGTAGAATGGGCAGCAATCACTGCATTGCAGGTGTGTGAGGAGGATCCTACGCCCGGCTTTAGGAGATACTCCATCATCTTGGCGGTGACATGTCACTCTAAGGCCATTTTGACAGTCACCACCTCCTCCCCTCTCCCATGCTGAAAGCCCCTTCCTATGATCTTTTTACGATCTGCTTTTATTTTTCTTTCTTCTTTTTGGTTTTTGTTGTTGCTTTCCTTTGCCCCTTTCTCTGGGCTGGAATTCACATGCATATGCACAGGGAAGCAGCATCCCGGGGCTGCAATTCTTTGTCAGTGTCTCTTGGCTGGCCTAGGTTGCCATGGATGAACTGTTACAGGGCATATTGATCTGGACTAATGCAGGCATTTAGGCATAAAGAGGGAGCTCGGTGCAGAAAATGTATTCTCTCACAGTGTGCAGCCCCAGTCACCGTCCGGCCGCTTGCTAGCGTGTAGGGTCATCAGGCTTCATTCAAAGCCAACAGCTCAGTGTGCCGTTTCGGCAGCTGGGAGCTGCCTGGCTGCCGTACTGCCCGAGGAAGCTAGCCAGCAGGGTGAGATGACCTCTGGCTGCTTGTTCCAGCTTTGCTGCACGGGGGGCACACTCCTCAGAAGCTGCTCCCTATATCCTCCCTCGCAAGGCGAAATAGGACACCGGACACAATGGCATAGACAAATGCAGGCGGAATCCTCATTCACGCCCTACTGGGGTTCTCCCACCTTTGTGAGTTTTAGGCTCAGCTCTGGCGAGGAAAACCTAAAAGCATCGTGCTCACCCTTTCTCTGAGGAGGTACCCTGAGGGAAGCCTGGGCCTGTGCCTCTTAGCGTCTGGTTTCTTTCTGGTCCTGGATCTCCTTGCTGCGACACAGGCTGTGTTGTGGTCTTCTGCGGAAAGACTGAAGACAAAATACATCTTCAGGGGATACTGATGCCTGCCCTTGAGGCTCTGGGTGGACTGTTAGAGCAAGTTGGTTATTTGGGGCCCAGGTGACGTGAGGCTGCCACACCTGCTTTGGGTGCTGCCGCAGCTCCTGACTCGGTGACCCAGGAAGGCAGGTTGCCTCTCCAGGAGCGGCAGGAGGCTGGCATCCACAGCTGCTGCACACGCTTCAGATGCTTGGGAACCTTTGGGAGGGGAGCAGCCACCAGGGGAGGGCTTTGTTGTTTTTTTTTGTTTTTTTTTGTTTTTTCCCCTCCAGTCTGGCCAACAGTCTTGTGCCTTTTAGTTCTGGTCAGACCTGGCATGCTAATCCCCTCTGGGTAGACCCCAGGGCAGAAATAAACAGAAAACCCTTCTCCAGCTTTCAGTTCAGTGTGGAGAACAGTGACTTACAATGTTTCAGCCTTGCTGAGAATTTAGAAGCAAGCCCTTTATTGGTCAGAGATTGGAATTCACGCGACTGCTCCAGTACAAAAGCCCAGGTTCGGTCTTTGCCTACACACTTTTTAGGGAGTTCGTATTTTATAAGATGAAGGTAGCTGATTATTATTGTTCTTTTTAACTGCGGTTCCCAAGAAGAATGCCACAGTAGAGAAGGGGATGTTGAGTTTTGGACAGTTTGGGGTTTTTCTTAGCATTGTCATGGTAAGGAGCACGCTTGTCTCATTTTTGGATTGCTACCACTGGGCCCGTGAACTTTGCTTGAGGATCAATTAAGCGTTTCTTGCTCTGGCTGATTCTTTTACGTTTTACTGTTCACTGTTATTTTAACAGCTACTTAGCAAGTCTAAGGTAATGCATTTCAGCAGGAAATTTGTCCAGATGATCTTGTCTCTTCCAGACTCTAAAGGTCTCTACGTTCTGGTTAAAGGAGTTGAATTTCGGTCCTTCAGAATTGACACCCACACAACTTAGGTCAGGATGTTGCAGTCTCTGAAACCATCTGGAACCTTTTCTCTCAAAATTCTGTTCATAGTCGTCATAATTACTGATGTACATACAGGGCTCTACAGTTTCTCTGGCTCACTCCCAAACATCACTACTCTTGGCCTACACAGTGTACGGAAAGGGTTCATAGGAGCTCAGTTTTAGGGAGGAGGGAACTGAGGCCTTGTCGTGTGGAATGACTTGCCCAAGGTCACAAGGCTGGAAATGCGAAGGCGGCCCGTCATCTTTCCCAGTACATTGTTTGCCTGAAGCTGCCCCCTGAAGG
Source organism: Enhydra lutris kenyoni (assembly GCF_002288905.1). Taxonomy (NCBI): domain Eukaryota; kingdom Metazoa; phylum Chordata; class Mammalia; order Carnivora; family Mustelidae; genus Enhydra; species Enhydra lutris. The sequence continues at coordinate 40,236,204 of NW_019154094.1, read as the reverse complement.
ATTGATGTCAGTAGCAGATGGCGGTTTTGTGGTGGGGACTGGCTGCCTTTTGATCCGTGCTCCATTGTTTACCCTCTTACTTTTATCCCTTGCCTTTGTTGCTTACCTCTGAAGAATGTTTGACCAATCACCAAAAATAACGCCTGATGCCAATTTCCTTTCTCCCTGGATTTCATTTGGCCAGTTTGGTGCAGATACTTCACTTACTTAGGTAAATTTTGTCCTGTGAATCGAGTGAGGGGAATTTTTGGTTTTTAAAAATGATACTGAATTCTTTGTTGACTTATTCTCTTTTATCTCTTTTTGAAGAATTTATTGACCTAAGGAGAATGTTTTATTTTATTTTATTTTTTTTTAAGATTTTATTTATTTGTTCAGCAGAGAGAGAGAGAGATCACAAGTAGGCAGAGAGGCAGGCAGAGAGAGAGGAGGAAGCAGGCTCCCCGCTGTGCAGAGAGCCCGATGTGGGGCTCGATCCCAGGACCCTGAGATCATGACCTGAGCCGAAGGCAGAGGCTTAACCCACTGAGCCACCCAGGCGCCCCAGGAGAATGTTTTAAAACTGTTTTTTTCCCCTACTGTAAAAAATTTCAGACCCATGCCTTCTCTTGCCTCATCAAATCCTTGAATCCCTTTGATTATATATTTGCAACACAGTAGTATACCAGGTGCTTGTACATTTCCAGTGATGGGGAACTCTTCACCTCCCAAGTCCACATATTCTACCTATGGATAGCTCTGGCTGTTGTGTTGTTTATGTCCACCTATTGCTTCTGTATTATCTTCCCCTTGGGACACCACAGAACAGGACAGATGCTTCTTCCCTATGACTGCCCGTTGGACGTTTAGAGACTCTGATCATAGCTCCTGGACTATGAGCATCTTTATTTGGTCTTGTAAAGTGCTTATCTGCTGCTTAATCAACTTCTCTCTCCTTTGGATTTACTGTATATTTGCTTGCAGACTCTAGTGCCTTTGGGTGCTTGGCAGGTAGAATAAATGAGTGAAGCTGGCCAAGTAAGATGATTTGTCGTAGTTGGTCCACCACCTCATTGAGGGCAATAGAAGAAAGGGTGGTGGTGATTATGGTAGGCTTGAGAGAATGTGTCCTGTCCAAACGGAGAGTCACCACTTGGGTTCAGCCTTTTGTTGCCATTTAGGAATGTAGGCCTAACTAGATCTTTCCTTTTTTTTTTTTTTTTAAGATTTTATTTATTTATTTGACAGAGAGAGATCACAAGTAGGCAGAGCGGCAGGCAGAGAGAGAGGAGGAAGCAGCAGGCTCCCCTGCTGAGCAGAGAGCCCGATGCGGGGCTCGATCCCAGGACACTGGGATCATGACCTGAGCCGAAAGCAGAGGCTTTAACCCACTGAGCCACCCAGGCACCCCTAACTAGATCTTTCAGTTTCTCATCAGATGCCGGAAAGCTAGATGAGAGCTTTATGCTATTAAAGATGTTTTGCCAAGGTACACCTGGCTGACTCCATTGGTAGAGCATGTGACTCTCGATCTCGAGGGTCTTAAGTTCAAGCCCCACGTTCAGTGTAGAGATTACTTTAAAAAGTTTAAAAAGTTTTGTGACTCTTGATCTTGGGGGTTATGAGTTCAAGCCCCACACTGGGTGTGAAGATTACTTAAAAATAAGATCTTAAAAAAAAGATGTTTTGCCAAATGGACCTTCAAAAGATCATACTATCAAAAACCTTCCTCAAGAGTGGCAACAAGTTCTAGATGAAGGTCTCTGGATGTGGTCAGAGAAAAGAAACAACTATCACCGCCTTTATGCTGTATATAATGCTTCTATTATATAACCTGAAGGCTGAATTAGCCCTTTCACTGCCCATCTCCTCATTGTACCCTATCTTTTATATTTGCTATATTTTTCTAATCCACTAGGCTAGAAGTTTTGTCAGAGAAAATAAATTAAAATGAATTTAATAGGATTTGTTCTTGGTGACCCTGTGCTGGCTCCAGATGGACTCAACTTCCTGTCTGAGGTGCTTGCAAGTATCTCTTTATGAGTCTATTTAAGAATTTTGCTTGAGAGTAACATCACATTCTCTAGCCTGGAAATGGCAAGCTGTAACTTTTTTCCCCTTTTGAAAACTGGAATAACATTTGCCCATCTCCAGAGTTTTGGCATCTATCCTATTTTTCACAATTCCTTCAAAGATCAGTGATAGTGTTTGATAATCTCATTTGCCAGAGTTCTCAGCATCCTGGACTCTAATTCATCTTGCTGTCAGACATGATGATCTGTTCTGCTTTTATTCAGAGTTCTCATTTCCATTTCAACCTAATAGAAAATTGAAATAGAAACACAGTGATCGACTTTAGTGTTTTGTTTTTTATTATACATCCATAGTCATTTTAGGCCATCTTCTTAAGAGCAAAAGTCTAGAATTTGAGGGAACAAGAGCAGATTTTGAAGAAGATCACAGAGAAGTATTTATTTACTCATTCATTTATATATTCATTCAGTAGACATTGATTATCTACTTTGTTCTTAGTCTCCTGCTGGGTGTTGTGAGAGATACAGAGTATATGATATATTTTGGGCTTTCTAAGATTTTTCTTGAAATATGGTGATAAAATCAGTGAAGGAAATTAAAACAAAACAAAGCAAAACAAAAACCAAACTCAGAATACAAAAGCTTCCAGCTGAGCACCAGAGTGAGTTTAGTCTGAAAGAGATTATGCCATTGACTGAGTGGAGGAGCTCCTTACGAACCCACACTACTGTCAACAGGCTCCAATGAGGAAAGGATGCTGGGTTGGGGAGACACTGGGGAACATTAGGGACTGTGGCTGACTAGTGAGCTCACCTAGAGGAGTCTCAACTCTAGTCTTCACTGCCAGGCAGAGTGTGAGCCCGGAGTGCCGGTTCGAAATTTCCATGTTTCAAGGGCATCTGGATTTTAAAACAAAATGTCCTGATTTTTATTTTTAATTTCTAAATTTAAAAAAATTTTAAATTATAAACATTAAAAAATTGGGTAGTCTTTTTTACTTTTGAGCTATAAGCGTTCTTTTTAAATTAAAGGGTAAGGGGCACCTGGGTGGCTCAGTCAGTTTAAGTGTCTAACACTTGATTTCGGCTTAGGTCACGATCTTAGGGTTGTGAGATCAAGCCCTGCGTGGGGCTTGGTGCTCAGCGTGGAGCCTGCTTCAGATTCTTTCTCTCCCTCTCCCTTCACCCCTCTCCCTGCTCCTGTGCTTTCTCTCTCTCAATAAATCAATAAATAAATTCTTAAAAAAAATAAGTCGGAGGATAGTTGGCATACAATGTTCCATTAGTTTCGGGTGTACAATGTTGAGATCCCACAACTCTATATGTTAGGCTATGCGAAGCTCACAAGTGTAGCCCACTATCTGTCACCATACAACACTATTACAGTACCGCTGACTGTATTCCCTATGCTGTGCTTTTCATCTCTGTGACTTATTCATTCCATAACTGGAAGCCTGTACCTCCTACTTTCTTTCACCCATTTTACCCTTCCCCCAACCCCTCCCTCTTACAACCGTCAGTGTGTTCTCTGTACTTATAGGTCTATTTCTGCTTTTTGTTTGTTTATTCATTTGTTTTGTTTTTTAGATTCCACATGTAAGTTGGATCACATGGTATTTGCCTTTCTCTGTCTGACTTACTTCACCTAGCATAACACCCTGTAGGTCTATCCATGTTGCTACAAATAGCAAGACCTCATTTTTTTTGATGGATATGCCATATCTTCTTTATCCATTCCTCTATCTATCCATGGACATTTAGGTTGCTTCCATATCTTGGCTGTTGTAAATAATGCTGCAGTACACATAAGGGTGCATATATCTTTTCAGATTTCTGGTTTTTTTTTTTTTTTTTTTTTTTTTTTGGGTAAACACCCAGCTGTGGAATTACTGGATCATAGTGTATTTCTATTTTAATTCTTTGAGGAACCAACATACTGTGTTCCACAGTGGCTGCACCAATTTACATTCCCACCAATAGTGCACAAGGGTTCTTTTTTTGAGCTCTAAGAGTTCTTTATTCTGGATATAAGTCCCTTAACAGATATATGATTTACAAATATTTCCCCCATTCGGTGGGTTATCCTTTCCCTTTTTTGATGGGGCCCTTTGAAGCACAGAAGTATTTAATTTTTATGAAGTTTAGATTATCTATTTATTCTCATGCTTCTCATGTAATATCTAGGACTCTTTTGCCAAATCCAAGGCCATGATGAAAAGCTCCTGATTTTTAAATGTAGCTCAGATTTTTGAGAAATACTATGCTGCCTGAACAAACCTGTCAGCGGGACATTTTTCAGCCCACCGACCACCAGTTTGCAAATTCTGGCCTATAAGTTGAAGTCTTGGTGATGGAGCCTCAGCCAGTTTTATCTTCTGTTTTATCTTCAGTTGTCTTCTCTATAATAAACCTGTGCTCTTATAACCACATGAAACCTATCCGTTATCTCTGAACCTTCCATACCCCTTCCTACCTCCAGATCTTTCCCCATTTGTGCCTTCGTTCTGCTTAAGATATCCCCCTCTTCTCATGCTTTCTTTGGCCAACTCCTGACTGTCCTTCAGTGCCTGCCCAAATGATACCCTCTTCCGTGATGTCTTCCTAATAACTCTCCTAGGCAGAATTAGTGGTTCCCTCACATCTGCCCCCCATATTCTGAGCCTTATTATCCTTTACTACAATCTTGTGATTAATCCTTTGGCCATGAACTCTTGAGGCCAGAAATGCTCGTGGTCATTTTGTTTCCCCACTGTGGTTGCCATAAGATAGGTTGAGAGAATGGCTGGTAAGTTACTAATAAGAAGTTTTACTCTTGGGGCGCCTGGGTGGCTCAGTGGGTTAAGCCGCTGCCTTCAGCTCAGGTCATGATCTTAGGGTTCTGGGATCGAGCCCCGCATCGGGCTCTCTGCTCAGCGGGGAGCCTGCTTCCTCCTCTCTCTCTGCCTGCCTCTCTGCCTGCTTGTGATCTCTGTCTGTCAAATAAATAAATAAAATCTTTAAAAAAAAAAAAAAAGAAGTTTTACTCTTACAACTTTTAGCTAGCATAGTTATTTTCTTTTACACGTGTCTTAAGCTGCCATAGCAAAAATACCATGAACGGGTGACTTAAACAATAGACGTTTGTTTCTCACGTTTTTGGAGGCTGAAAGTCCAAGATCAAGGTACCAACAGATTTGGTTCCTGGTGTTGTAGATGGCTGCCCTCTCTCTGTATGCTCACATGGCCTTTGCTCAGTGTGTGGAGAGAGAGAGCTAGCTTCTTCATATAAGGGCACCAATTCCATCATGAGGGCCCCACTGTCATGACCTTCAGCTAAACCTAATTATCTCCCCAAAGCCTCATCTACCTCCAAATACAATCACACTGAGGTTAGGGGTTCAACATATGAATTTGGAGGGGGAGACACAAATACTCAACCTATGAAAGGACCCATATTTTCTGTTCCATTGAAAATAGGGGTATTATTTTTTTTAAAGCTTTATTTATTTATGTATTTATTTATTTGATAGATCACAAGTAGGCAGAGAGGGAGGCAGAGAGAGAGGGAGAAGCAGTCTCCCCACTGAGCAGAGAGCCCGATGTGGGGCTCAATCCCAGAACCCCGGGATCATGACCTGAGCCGAAGGTAGAGGCTCAACCCACTGAGCCACCCAGGTGCCCCAAAAATAGGGATATTATTGAGAAAAAATACTCTCCATAGTTTGCTGAAGTTCCTTGTTTGTTCCTGGTAGTGGAGATTTGGTGAAGGCTGATGTGTTGAAAGCCAAGGTGATGTATGATGAGGCGATGTTTGCCACAGTCATGGTGGAGTGTGCATTCCAGGCTCTTTCCAGTTTGGGGAAATCAGTGAATCTGGGGGTCTGTATTGGCTGTTTTTGGAGTTTTTACCACAAGAGTTTGTTAGAAACAACCTTTCCTTTCCTCTCTTATTCATTCATTCCTTCACTTACTCACTCATTCATCAGTGACCATTGCAAGCCATGCTTCAGGCTATATAACTTTATTTAGCAGGAGGAGGTCATTTAGTTTTATTTAGCTCCAAGTCTCAGTCATATATAACACTATCGCATTTTGTGATCTCAATAATTCTCTGAGGTTCTCATTATTATTCCTGTTTTATAGATTAAAAGTTCTAAGGTTCAGAGAAATAAGTTAGATCAGATTGCATGGCAAATAGGGGCAGAGCTAGGGTTTAAATGAAGCCTTCCTGACTTCCATTTGTACAAGGAGGCAAGAAGCATGCCAACGCAGTGTGACTCTGAAGCTCAGGGGTCCTCTACTGGGGGGCAGTCTGGGATGGATCTTAATCTTTGACTTCCTATCCTTCCTGAAATTTCAGCTCCCCGTGTTGTCTAGCTTTTCCTAGTGCTCGCTGGATGCCACATAGTTGTGTCAGATCCCGTCACACCTCCCACCCCCTCACGGAGTCATTTTTGGCAAAGTGTCCACTGGAGATACTCCTGTAGATTTGACTGAGGCTGCTCTGTCTGCCTCTGTCAACCTGGAAATACAGAACCGGAAATCCGAGTGGTCTTCTAGTCCAGGTCTCCCACTTCTCCCTGCCTCCAGAGCCAAGATGTGGAAACCAACGTTCAGAGAAACGTTCTGGCTTGCAGACACTTGTAGACCATAGTTCCAGGAGGCAGAAAGCTCTCTCCGCTAGGCCCATTGCTGTAGGCTTGTGCCGGGCCTCTAGTTGGTGATCCATAAATGTATGGGTTTGAATTGCTCTGGTAGGGCGCCTGGGTGGCTCAGTGGTTAAAGCCTCTGCCTTCGGCTCAGGTCATGATCTCAGGGTCCTGGGATCGAGTCCCACATCGGGCTCTCTGCTCAGCAGGGAGCCTGCCTCCTTCTCCTCTCTCTCTCTCTGCCTGCCTCTTTGCCTACTTGTGATCTGTCAAATAAATTAAAAAAAAAAAAAAAATCTTGAATTGCTCTGGTAGATGGTGCAAGCCCAGGTGGGGGTGATTGCCCGGGAGGCAGAGCTGAGTGGTACCTTGGAGAACAGGATGAGGCAAGGATATCATAGGGTAAGGATGGGAGGGTGGGGAGGTTAAGCTGGATCAGAAATTGGTCCTTTCCTGGAAGGGATGGGGGTTGACTTCTTTAAGATGCTGAGTTTCAGAACCTCTGGCCTAATACAGGACCCAGCAAATGGTGTTCTAGGCTTGATTTCACTTGTAAATGATTCATTCCTGATGGTTTGTTGGTGTTTATAAAATATCTTAGCTGGCCAGGAGGGGGATTTTGGCTCTCTTCTCTTAATTTGTCTAATCGTTAGGCCAATTTATGTTTGGAGCAGTGTTCCCTAAGAAGTATTCCATGAAACTGGATGTAAAGAGGCTTTAAGTGGAAAAAAATTGGGGTCAAATGGGTCTTGGAAGTTCTAATACAAACTGAGTTAAATAGGTTTGTTTCCTACAGGACTTCTGGGAACCTTTAATGTGTTAAGTATAAAGCGCCAAGAAGGGGCCCTGGACTTTTCTCAAACTTATTCAATCTTGCAGACATTTTTCGTGGAATATCTCACACAACTCTATTCCTGAGGGGTGCCTGGGTGGCTCAGTTGGTTAAGTGTCTGCCTTTGGCTCAGGGACCAAGCCCTGTGTCCCGGCTCCCTACTCAGCATGGAGTCTGCTTCTCCCTCTCCCTCTCCCCCCCCCCCCCCCCCCGCCTTGCTCGTGCTCTCTCACTCTCTCAAGTACATAAATCTGAAACAACAACAACAATAACAACCTATTCCTGACTCTATTCCTGAGATTAAATTCTGGAAAGTATGAGACCACACAATTTGTGGATTATCCTGATTCTTTCTCTTTTCTGCCTTTTGCCACCAGTTCCCTAATTTTTATACTTTTCTCAGAGGGCAGTTTGAAGAGGGGAAGAGGTAAAAGAAATGTGTATCCAGCCCAGCTAATTGATATTGATGTGGTGTTTTGAGGTCACTTAGAAAATGTGGGTTTTGACATCTCCAATTACAGAGTGCTCAACCATTGATTTAAATGGTAATTTGGCGACAGCTTGCCCCTGATCAATATGCATGGCGTGTGTCGGTCTGTGTGTGACAGTAAGAGGTTGCACTCAGCTTCAGGCTGCATTCACGGGGCCTTGAGTGGACCCCAGCACTGCCCCTGGGATTGTAGTCGATGCCAGGTGACACTGGTGCAGAGGAACGCACGGAAGCCCAAAGCCCGTGCACCTCACAGTGAACAGAGCTCAGCTGCAAATCCAGGTGCAAGAGAAATGTGTTTTTCTTTATGTTTCTATAGCTTGATTTCCATTTGTCATCTGTCTTCTGCTGGGGGTGGCAGAAATAAATAATAAGTCAGTTTGGGGTTTTTCCTCTCTCCTTCTGTGCTGTACCCCAAGGTCCAGGAGACAAAGGCAGTGCCAAGGGACATCTGTTGTAGTTTATCATCAATCTATTTTGTAAACGGAAATAGCCTCCTTCTTTTTGGGCCTTCAGTGGTCTGTTCATGCCAGTGACCCGTCCTTCTTGATTCCCTGTGTCCCTCTCTTCAGTCCTTCCATGCTGTTTGCAAGCACCAGGAGTCATCCTGGTGCCCACGTACCATGCTGTATTATGAAGAACTCTGGACATTTGTCTCCGGCCTGCCCTTGCTTCTCCTCCAGTGCCTTCCTTGAGCTCTCTGGCTGGGGAAGCAGCCCAGCTGCTCTCTGTTCTCAGATTCTACAAATCTATATGGGGGTTCCCTTGTTACTCTCTTTCCCTGGGCTTGTTTGGGGTAAGGCAGCGTGCAGGCTGTTTTCCTATAGATCCATAAAATCTATGTACACTTTGCTTTACTGACTTCTGGAAATCTTTATCCATGTGTAGATTAGGGGTGGTATCCCGGCTCTTTGTCATCAGATGTTCCCTCAAGGTTATTGTACGTAACACACATTTTTTCTATTCTCTCTGCGGGCTAGGGTTTTGAAAGTCAAAAGCCAAGAATTGACTCTTTCTCTGTGTTATCCCAGAGGTAACAAACATAGAAAGCCCTCCTTGCCTGAATCTGGTCCAGAAGCTCTTAAGGAAATATGGATGAAAAACCTTCAATATTTCAAGATATTAATTGTAGTGGATTTCCTTTCTTTTCTGCCTGCACCATGCTGGCCCAGACCACCGTGACCTCTTCCTGGGACCATGGCAACATCCTTCTAACTCAGGATTTCTCAACCTCCTCACTACTGACATTTGGAGTTGGATCAGTTTTTTTTTTTTTTTTTAAGATTTTATTTATTTATTTGACAGATAGATCACAAGTAGGCAGAGAGGCAGGCAGAGAGAGAGGAGGAAGCAGGCTCCCTGCTGAGCAGAGAGCCGATACAGGCTTCGATCCCAGGACCCTGATATCATGACCTGAGACCCTGAGATCATGACCTGAGCCGAAGGCAGATGCTTTAACCCACTGAGCCACCCAGGCGCCCAGTTTTTTTTTTTTTTTTTTTTAATTTTATTTGTTTATTTGACAGGGAGAGAGAGGAAGAGAGAGAGCACAAGTAGGCAGAGCAGCAGGCAGAGGGAGAGGGAGAAGCAAGCTCCCCACGGAGCAGGGAGCCCAATTCGGGACTCAATCCCAGGACCCTGAGACCATGACCTGAGCCAAAGGCAGATGCTTAACTGCCTGAGCCACCCAGGCATACGTGGAGTTGGATCAGTTTTTGGTGGTTTGGTAGAGCCCTGGCCTCTACCCACTAGATGCCTGTAGTACCCTCCTCTCCCTCCCAAGCTGTGATATCCACAATTATCTCCAGACATTGCCAGATGTTCCTGGGGGCGGGAGGCAAAAGAGGCCCTAGTTGAAAGCCACTGACTTGACTGGTCTCCCTGCTTCTTCTTTTATTCTCATAGCCCATTCTCTACACAGCAGTCAGCGGTAATCCTTACAATTTAAATCTTAACTCTGTTACTCCCTGGTTCCAAACCCTCCAGTAGCATTTCATTGCATTAAGAGTCAAATCCAGGGTGGCTCAGTCGGTTAAGTGTCTGACTCTTGATTTCCATTTGGGTCATGATCTCAGGGTCCTGGGATCCAACCCTTTATCGGCCCCCCATGTTGGGCCCCCAGTTTGGGCCCCTGCATTGACCCCACCCTCGGCATGGAGTCTGCTTAAGATTCTCTCTTTCCTCTCCTCTTGCCCCTCCCCCCTCAATAAATAAAATCTTTTTTTTTAAAGATCTTATTTATTTATTTGACAGAGAGAGAGAGAGAGAGAGAGAGTGTGTGTGTGTATGTGTGTGTGTGTGTGTGAACACAAGCAGTGGGAGTGGGAGAGGGAGAAGCATGCTCCCCAGTGAATAGGGAGCCTAATGCAGGACTCAGTCCCAGGATTCTGGGGTCATGTCCTGAGCCGAAGGCAGACACTTAACTGACTGAGTCACCTAGGTACCCCGATAAATAAAATCTTAAAAAAAAAAAAAGTGAATCCAAACCCCTGGCTAGGCTTACAAAGCCATGTTCTGCCCACTTTGGCCTCCTTACCTCTCCACAATCCAAGCTTATAACCAACTTCAGGCCTTTGCACATAGCTTTTCCCTCTCTCTAGAATCCTTTCCCCCTGGATTGTTACATGGCTGGCTCCTTTTTGGTATTCAGCTTTTAGCTCTCCTGTCACTTCCTGACTACCCAATCTTAAATAGCCATGAGTAACTGTAGATTAGCTGACTTGAATTCTCAGCAGAACACTTATGGCTATATGATATTTCCCCTTCTTTGTTTATTTCTTCTCTTTACCAGAATTGAAAGTCTCTAAGAATAAGACTTTTTTTCTCTTGCCCATTTGTGTTTTGTTAACACTTGAAACAGCCTTTGGTCTATAATAGATCAAAATATTTGTTGAATGAATGAATGAATGCACATATATTTCCCTTTGATGGACCTTATGCACAAACATGTGTAGGTGTTCTGCTTCAGGGTATGTGGGATTGTACTGGGAATTACAGTTCAGAGGGACATAATGAAGTAGATCTAGGCTTTCCCCAAACCCTGAAGGAAAGGTAATTCAGAAAGAGGAAGAATCCAAAGAACAGACAATTGTATCTATGCAGGGCTGTCTAACTCATCAGAGGGAACAGAGTAGAGGGACCAGGTGGCCACTTGCTGGGATACTGCAGGATATCCAATATTTTCTATTAATTGTGTTCCTAGTGTGTGACACACTTTTGTGGGACACAAAAATGGGTAAAATATAGTCCCCATCCCTGTCTTGATAGACTCATAGTTCTCTAGGAAAGATACTTACAAAAATAGATTAATTTATTCTAATAAGTATAATAAGTACTGGGATAGTGCTGGAACCACACACTTTGGGAACTGAGAGTGAAAGTGACAGCTTTGCCTGGGAGAGCTGGAGAAGTTCTTACAGAAGAAAAGGACTTCTGAGTAGGGTTTTGAAGGATGAGTAGAAGCTCAGCTGGCAGTGAAAGGTATATCATAAACAGATAATTCCATGTGCAAAGGTGTAGGGGTTAGGGAAGGGCCTGGGTACTTGGGAAATGGTGAGAAGTTTGATATGGCTGAAGTCCAGAGTAGAGGGAATGGAGTAGGAGTTGGAGATGAGACTAGAAAGGAAAAGAGCTTGAAGTTCCTTTTTTTTTTTTTAATTTTTTATTTCTTTTCAGCGTAACAGTATTCATTGTTTTTGCACCACACCCAGTGCTCCATGCAATCTGTGCCCTCTCTAATACCCATCACCTGGTTCCCCCAACCTCCCACCCTGAAGTTCCTTTTTAACCACTGGATCCTATGAATCTTTGACCTTGGAGATAGAGGATGAGAGACTTACTTTTTTTTATTACTTTTTTTTCTGATTGTGGATATAATTCATGCTTGTTACTTTAAAAGTTTCTAAAATATAGAAAAATATAACAAAGGAAAAAAAAAAGAATCTAGAAGCCACTACCTGAGCACCACTATAAATATTCTGATATATTATTACCTTTCAGACTTTTTATCTCTATCTACCAAATCTGTTTCATTCATATATATATATAAGATAAAAAAATGGGATGATAGATCTTTAGTTAAAAGTCACAAAAATGAAGCTGATAGGCAGATCATCATAGACCTAGAGCTTAAAATGGGTAGAATATGTCCTAAAAATGCACAGACTTTGTCAAGTAAGAACATTAATCAATAATCATGACCTTCCACATATTTTGATGGCCCTCTAGAGCAGGGGATTGGTTTGTTGGAAACCATTCTGTTGTGGTGGTTGGCTTGTGTTGCCACTTCTGTTCCACTGGATTTGTATAAAATGGAGGGGAACTGAGTTGACTTACCAAGACTTGCCCCCCGCATCTGTCCTAGCCATTTATAGCTAAAATTTCCCCCCTTCCCTGTCCCCTATTGTCTCACTTCCCTGTTGGTACCCAGGCAGCCGTTCCTGCCTTTGGCAGGAGGTATTAAAAGGAGAGTGTTGTCTAGGACAAAGAATTTAGCCTCAGAGCAGTTGCCTTTCCCTGCTGGTACCTTTCCTTCGGTCTACCTTTCCCTGTTGTTCTCTGCCAGCATCCCTGGTCACCTATAGTACTTTTGGGATTCCTGATTGCTAGTGTGCTTCCAACAGTGGTAACCTGCTTTCCCCTTGCTTCTGATGGTTGATGGGGCTATTTTGGAATATAGTTTATTTTAGTATGTTTCCCGACTCTTTGTCAGACAGAAAGGCTTGGATTCCTGTAGGTAGGTAGAGCTCCTGCTAAGAGATTGGAGCACAGTGGGAATGGACAGCTCTGTAGGGGCACCTTCCACAGCTTAGGGTGCTTTTAAAGGAACAAGAGAAAGAGAGAGGGAGTTGACATGAGAGGACCCTTACCAATGAAACACCTGAGCCACCTTCAGGGACTCGAAAGAGTGGCTGTCGCTTCTCTGATCTTTGTTGTATTAAAGAATGTGAGCGGGCTGAGCAACGTGGCTGCTCTCCAGCTGTGGTCTTGGTAAGGCATTTATAAGCAGGGTTGGCTATTACATTAATTTTTACTTTGCAGTGTCTTTTTTTTTTTTTTTTTTTAAATCAGTGGCTTCTCCAGACAGTATTTTGGATCTCCCAAAGATATATCTTCTTGAGGAAACTGAGGCAGAACAATAGTTACTTTGTGGCTTCTGACACCTGGTAACTGATAACTCCTTGACCCACTACCCTGGCCATTTGGGCTCCTGACCTTTTGCCTGGTTGTGGTCTTTGGAGTTTATTTGTCCCTTGACCCTCAGCTAATACAGGGCTTAAGTCTTGGGCTGACCCTGCTTAGGCCCCACTCTGAGTAACTTGACCTTGCTGGATCTCACACCCGGCATAATACTACCATCAAAACTGTGCCCAAAATGGCAGAGGTCCCACTGCTTTTTGCCAAAAATGTGCAATTGTCCTACTATCGGGAATAGTGGGAAAGAAATGTTGAGAATGTGGTGGGCCAGTTCACTCTGATTTAGCTTAACAAATATTTATTGAGAGGAGCCTGGGTGGCTCAGTGAGTTAAGCCTCTGCCTTTGGCTCAGGTCACGGTCTTGGGGTCCTGGGATCGAGGCCCCCATCTGGCTCTCTGCTCGGTAGGGAGCCTGCTTCCTCCTGTGTCTCTGCCTACTTGTGATCTTTCTATTTATTTCAAAGAAATAAATAAAATCTTAAACAAACAAGCACACAAACAAAAAATCCAAATATTTATTGAGTTCCTACTATGTCCCCTGCCATCATAGACTTTATAATTCTGTGAGGAAGATGGATTTTTAACTTGTAATGATAAAAATTTTGAATGTTAGGAGGGGATGGTACAGAGTTGTTGGGGGGAACCTACAGCAAATGGATGTAAGTAGTTGAAAATGTTGTAGGTGATTTCTGATATTGATCTGTAAAGTTGAACCATATTGGCCAAGTTTATCTCACTACCACCATTTCTGGAGCTATTTAGGATCTAGACAGAACCATTTTTCCGTTTAAAGAAGAGTCAGAAGCCATCAAAATACTGGAGGAGTCAGGAAGTGGTACTTCTAAGAGAAACATACAACTCCTGGTATAAAAGACAAAAATGGTTCCAGGAAAGGAACTTTGTAGTAGTTATACTCAAGATGGTAAATACAATTGTGGGATAAGTACTATTAAGGGGAAATTAAAGCCAGGGATCAACTGAAGAGGGCTGAAATCCATCCTGGTCGTACAAGTTATGCTAAAGTCACAGAAAGGAGTTGAGTGGAGAATATGGACTGTGGAAGGAGGCAGGGGACTGTGCTCTGGATGGAATCACACACACCTGGCTCTGGATTTTGCCTTATGGCTTATCAGCTGAATGACCTTGGGTAAGTCTTTTCTTGTCCCAAAAAAAAGAGAAGAAAAATAGGGATAATATCTCACCAATTTCCTTTTTTGGAGAATGGGGATAATAATACCTCTCTTGTGTGTGTGTGTGTATGTGTGTGTGTGTGAGAGAGAGAGAGATAGAATCAGTTGAAGTAACACATCAGAATTTCCAGCACACTTCTTAGTATACAGGAAAATGAAAAATGAAAATGTTAACTAAACCAGTTAAGAGGGCCACCAGCATTCAGAGCCCTGGACTGTGAACCTAAACCTAGAGATGAAGCTCTTCGTAAGTGCAGCCAGTTGGAAAGGAGAGGAAGATGGGGGCGGTCTTAGAAACCATGAGTACAGGCACAGTTGCCTGCATGGGCAGCTGGGAAAGGAAGTCCTGGCCATGATGCTTTCTTTGACTACTGCTGTGTTTTTCCCCGTGTGGCTCCTGAGCCATCTACATCAGAATCATGGGGGAGGAACTGATAAACTCAGATTCCAGGGGCTTATCCCAGACCTGTTGATTCAGAATCTCTGGGGGGTGAGGCCTGGGAATCTACATTTAAAAAAAATTTTTTTTTATTAACATATACTGTATTATTAGCCCCAGGGGTACAGGTCTGTAAATCACCAGGTTTACACATTTCACAGCACTCATCATAGCACATACCCTCCCCAATGTCCATAATCCCACCACCCTCTCCTTATCCCCCTCCCCTCGGCCCCGCTCAGTTTGTTTTGTGAGAATTAGAGTCTCTTATGGTTTATCTCCCTCCCAAGCCCATCTTGTTTCATATCTTCTTTTCCTACCCCCAAAACCCCCCGCGTTGCATCTCCACTTCCTCATATCAGGGAGATCATATGATAGTTGTCTTTCTCCGATTGACTGATTTCGCTAAGCATAATACCCTCTAGTTCCATCCACGTCGTCGCAAATGGCAAGATTTCATTTCTTTTGATGGCTGCATAGTATTCCATTGTGTATATATATACCACATCTTCTTTATCCATTCATCTGTTGATGGACATCTAGGTTCTTTCCATAGTTTGGCTATTGTGGACATTGCTGCTATAAGCATTTGGGTGCACGTGTCCCTTCAGATAACTACATTTGTATCTTTAGGGTAAATACCCAGTAGTGCGATTGCTGGGTCGTAGGGTAGCTCTATTTTCAACTTTTTGAGGAACATCCATGCTGTTTTCCAGAGTGGTTGTACCAGCTTGCATTCCCACCAACAGTGTAGGAGGGTTCCCCTTTCTCTGCATCCTTGCCAGCATCTGTCATTTCCTGACTTGTTAATTTTAGCCATTCTGACTGGTGTGAGGTGGTATCTCATTGTGGTTTTGATTTGTATTTTCCTGATGCCGAGTGATGTGGAGCACTTTTTCATGTGTCTGTTGGCCATCTGGATGTCTTCTTGGCAGAAATGTCTGTTCATGTCCTCTGCCCATTTCTTGATTGGATAATTTGTTCTTCGGGTGTTGAGTTTGATAAGGAACCTACATTTTTTAAGTGCCCCAGGTTTTATGAACTTGAAATATTTGGGCCTGAACTGTGATGAACTCATCAATTTGACTGTCTTTATATCTTTTTTCTTGAAGGCAAAGAACATTTAGTAATTATGTAGATTACATGAATGAGGAAAAAAAACCCGGAGTCCCTAGTGTGTATGTATAACCTGAGCGTGCATATGTATGTGTGTGTGTAATACAGTCCTGGTTTTTTTTTAAATAAAAAATGTGTGTCTTTATGTTTTGGGTGTGTATAAAAAGAGTCTGATAGTTCTTACTGATTTGTAATGCTGTTTACTCTTGGGAAGCAGGAAAAGAATGTAGGTCAGGGATGAGGGCAGGATGTTAGTGACAGGGAATGGTGGAAGGGGACCTTTTTCCTTATATTCTTCCATTTTGATTGATTTCTAAAATATTGAGTGTGATTACTTCTAATTAAAAATCCCACAAAGTTGACAATAAGTAAGGAATTTATTGACAAAATTTCTTGCTACGGAGGATGCTCAGAAATCAGCTAAACTATACAAGGAAAGAAGGAAAGAAAAGAAGACAGACACCTGGTTAACTTCTTGTGGTGTTCATTGTATATTGTGAGAATGATGGCTGAAATGAAATATACTACTTTACTGAATGATTTCCCAGTGAAAGCGGAAGGTGTTAAGAGATGGAGATGGGGTGGAGTAGTCAAGCCCAACCATTTAATTTATTGGGTTCATGTTGGGAGCCATCGGATCTGGGGTTTAGAGTTGTAAAACCCGATTTTCCATCTCTGATGTGTCTTTTGAGCAAGGCACGTCTCTATTCTGCATCCTTGCTTCCTCATCTGTGAAACGAGGGCGTTATCTACCTTAAAGGCTAGTTGCTGTGAGGATGAAATGAGGTGGTGTGTGAGAAAGTAAACTCTAGAGTGCTGCAGAAATGTTAAT
Organism: Enhydra lutris kenyoni; assembly: GCF_002288905.1. NCBI lineage: Eukaryota > Metazoa > Chordata > Mammalia > Carnivora > Mustelidae > Enhydra > Enhydra lutris. The sequence continues at coordinate 40,219,469 of NW_019154094.1, read as the reverse complement.
TATTTCTATTTTTGCCTAGCTCCTCCCTTGGACATGCTGCTATTACCGTGGGGTTGTTTATGTGTCTGTCTCTCTGTGAGCTCATTGAGTTCAGGGACCTTGTTTTATTCATTCCCAAATTCTTGTGCTTAGTGCCTGCCACACAGGAGGCATTCAAAGCAAGTTTGGAATAGCTATCAAGGATAGAAAAATACATGCACAGTTAGGTTTAGGCTTATGAAAATATTAAGATGCTCTTCCAGGAAATACTGCCTTCCACATCTATTTAAAAGAATTAAAAAAAAAAAAATTACCCAAGTCCACAACAGAAATGATATTGCTACGAGAAAGAAAAGAACTTCATTAAGGAAAATTTAATTGCCCCGTTTTCTAAAGAGACAGAGCCACATCCCTCCATCCTCATTACTGTCAAATGCAGGATGGCTTGTTCCAAGGAGGGCAAGATGAATGAAAAGAGATTGTGAAAAGGCAAATTCTGATACTCTTGAAGAAAAGTCTCCCAAGAAACAGGAATGCCCCCTGGATCACCAGTTTCCTTTATTGTTGGTCAGAGCCCGGGAATAAGCCTTCTCTGGGCAACTCAGACAAAGGCCCCCTTTGGCCTCTACCCCAGACCTTGGCCAGTAAACCACGAAGTCTCTTATTTCCCCTGGAAGTGGGAAAACTTCCAGTTGCTTGACAAAACTGGAAGGATTATCTGAGGCTCAAGTTGGGGGCTCCCCCGTACCTCTAAGACCCGGGTAATTATCATCTGAATGGGCAGGGAGGGGACTGGAGCCAATTCTAGAAAAAGAACTCTGGGGTAGACCTGTAGTTAGGAAATAGGGGCCCCATCTCAGGTTTGGTCCTCTGGACCCTTTTCCTATACAGTCATAAATCTGCAATTTCTTCTTTCCTCTCCCATACCAGTTCAGCCTGAGGGTACCATTTGATGAGTTCATAATTGTCTAAACTGGTGCCAATTATTGCATGGACCATTGTCAGCCTAGGCGAAGTCTCCAGTGGTCTATTAAAGGCTCTACCTGGCTCACTGTTTTAACCGAGTATTTGGATGAAGACGTGAGCATGCTCTTCCACTCTGAGAATGGTAGGGAACCAAGCATAGCAGGCTTAGTAATCAGGAATGTGGTTATTGCTATCAAACTGTCTGAGGTTTGCAGCCCAGCTCTGCTGCTTTCTAATTGTATGACTTCGGACAAGTCTTTTCATCTCTCTAAACGTCAATTTCCTCATCTGTAAAGTGGAGATAATAATCCTATCTCAAAAAAGTAATCTAGAGGATTAAGTGAGATAAAACACGTAAAGCCCTCTGCACAGTGCTTGGGACATAGTAAGGACTCAGTCAGTGTTAGCTATTGTTATTAATACTCGCAGCTGTAAGAGTCGTACTCCAGGCTCTGAAGTCCGGTAGATTGGGCTCAGACTCTAGCTCTGCCATTTATTAGTTATGGGCAAATTGTTTAACCGTTCTGAAGCTCAGCTGTCTGGACTTCTGCAGATGAGGAACAGTAATAGCCAGGCTGGGCATTTCTACAAAGCATGTAGGCCAGAACACACACATAGTAGATGCTCCATAAACAGTGGATTATCATTAGGAGAAATAGCACCTCCTGTGCTGGACAGAACTAGGAAGCAGAGCGATCTTAATAGACTAGGGCGAAGGACAGACTCTAAAAATGTGAAGTTTAATAATTAAATAAAAAATTTTAAAAAATAATAGTATCTTTAAGAGAAGACCACCAACTCTTCAAGAGAAGCTCGACTTTTTTTTTTTTTTTTTGCTTATTGAGCCCTGAGAGGAGTTTCTCTATGAATTGATAGGAATGTGAATGGGGTGAGAACAAATTGACAGTTGGGATGCTACACTTTGGACACTGACCCCGTTCTGTCCCTGGTCAGGTAGCTCTTGGACCCTCCTCAAGAGGCTCCAGAAGGAAATATATGATAGAGGCCACTGGTTGCGCAATGAACACCAATCCTGAAGCTGCTGCTCATTACCTCAGTGCTGAGCTCTTCTCCCTGGAGAACTCCTTTAGCCTAGGTGGGTTAGGTATTCTGGCCTAACCCATACTGGAATCTTGACTCTTTTGCTCCAGGGTTAACCAAAACAGGCTGAAGCTCAAACCTCTGACCCCTTCCCTTTAGGGACCAGCCTAGACAATTGCTCAGAGTCCTCTCTGAGATGCTACTTAGGCCTAACCTGCCACAGGGAGGAGAGTCAGAAGTCTGGACCCGCCCAGACTTGACCTTTGAATTCCTCGGAAGTATAACCTATGGCAATTTTGGTTCGTGAAGGTATCCTAAAACCTGGCCAGTCCATAATGTTATATTTCCTTTAGGTGGGTGGCTATCCTTGCCCTTAATCTTGACCCTGATTTAGGAGGAGTAAATTGAGTTGGCCTTTAAGCTCCCTGAAGGTCAACATTCACCCCTTGTTGACCTTTCTTCTAATATTCCCAAAAGCTTAACAGCCAAGCCTATGATCAGCTCAGGGTGTGGCTCTCTCCCTCTGCAGAAGAAATCAATGGAGAATCCATGACATCCAGTCTGTATCCAGTTCTGCTCCGTAGTGTGCCTGCTATGCAGCCAGGAGCTGGGTGGTTCAGCCCCCAAGGATTTAAGAATGCCTCTTTGATGTCCCTCTCCTTTTCTAGATGTATAAAGGCAGCTCAAGACTAAAATAAAAAATTTGATGTAGTTATTTTAGCCAACACTGATCACCAGGCAGGAGGTGGTCTGCAGGTCAGTGATGTATTTCGTTGAGATGCACAGCACAGTTGGGCAACTTCATATACAAATCTGTATTTTTCACTTTTTGAGAGTGGAAAGTGATCTGACTGTACTGGGCCCCCATTCCCACATGGTAACAAATCAGCCAGAGCTGAGGAGCAGCCCCCATTTTTACATGAGGCGTGCATCCCTGAGTCCCTGCAGGAGCTCTTGGGTTCCCAGGTACCCTTATCTACCCCCTGCTGTTTCGTGTACTTAAGCTTCCTGGATGCCGAGTGATGTGGAGCACTTTTTCATGTGTCTGTTGGCCATCTGGATGTCTTCTTGGCAGAAATGTCTGTTCATGTCCTCTGCCCATTTCTTGATTGGATAATTTGTTCTTCGGGTGTTGAGTTTGATAAGGAACCTACATTTTTTAAGTGCCCCAGGTTTTATGAACTTGAAATATTTGGGCCTGAACTGTGATGAACTCATCAATTTGACTGTCTTTATATCTTTTTTCTTGAAGGCAAAGAACATTTAGTAATTATGTAGATTACATGAATGAGGAAAAAAAACCCGGAGTCCCTAGTGTGTATGTATAACCTGAGCGTGCATATGTATGTGTGTGTGTAATACAGTCCTGGTTTTTTTTTAAATAAAAAATGTGTGTCTTTATGTTTTGGGTGTGTATAAAAAGAGTCTGATAGTTCTTACTGATTTGTAATGCTGTTTACTCTTGGGAAGCAGGAAAAGAATGTAGGTCAGGGATGAGGGCAGGATGTTAGTGACAGGGAATGGTGGAAGGGGACCTTTTTCCTTATATTCTTCCATTTTGATTGATTTCTAAAATATTGAGTGTGATTACTTCTAATTAAAAATCCCACAAAGTTGACAATAAGTAAGGAATTTATTGACAAAATTTCTTGCTACGGAGGATGCTCAGAAATCAGCTAAACTATACAAGGAAAGAAGGAAAGAAAAGAAGACAGACACCTGGTTAACTTCTTGTGGTGTTCATTGTATATTGTGAGAATGATGGCTGAAATGAAATATACTACTTTACTGAATGATTTCCCAGTGAAAGCGGAAGGTGTTAAGAGATGGAGATGGGGTGGAGTAGTCAAGCCCAACCATTTAATTTATTGGGTTCATGTTGGGAGCCATCGGATCTGGGGTTTAGAGTTGTAAAACCCGATTTTCCATCTCTGATGTGTCTTTTGAGCAAGGCACGTCTCTATTCTGCATCCTTGCTTCCTCATCTGTGAAACGAGGGCGTTATCTACCTTAAAGGCTAGTTGCTGTGAGGATGAAATGAGGTGGTGTGTGAGAAAGTAAACTCTAGAGTGCTGCAGAAATGTTAATTATTTCTATTTTTGCCTAGCTCCTCCCTTGGACATGCTGCTATTACCGTGGGGTTGTTTATGTGTCTGTCTCTCTGTGAGCTCATTGAGTTCAGGGACCTTGTTTTATTCATTCCCAAATTCTTGTGCTTAGTGCCTGCCACACAGGAGGCATTCAAAGCAAGTTTGGAATAGCTATCAAGGATAGAAAAATACATGCACAGTTAGGTTTAGGCTTATGAAAATATTAAGATGCTCTTCCAGGAAATACTGCCTTCCACATCTATTTAAAAGAATTAAAAAAAAAAAATTACCCAAGTCCACAACAGAAATGATATTGCTACGAGAAAGAAAAGAACTTCATTAAGGAAAATTTAATTGCCCCGTTTTCTAAAGAGACAGAGCCACATCCCTCCATCCTCATTACTGTCAAATGCAGGATGGCTTGTTCCAAGGAGGGCAAGATGAATGAAAAGAGATTGTGAAAAGGCAAATTCTGATACTCTTGAAGAAAAGTCTCCCAAGAAACAGGAATGCCCCCTGGATCACCAGTTTCCTTTATTGTTGGTCAGAGCCCGGGAATAAGCCTTCTCTGGGCAACTCAGACAAAGGCCCCCTTTGGCCTCTACCCCAGACCTTGGCCAGTAAACCACGAAGTCTCTTATTTCCCCTGGAAGTGGGAAAACTTCCAGTTGCTTGACAAAACTGGAAGGATTATCTGAGGCTCAAGTTGGGGGCTCCCCCGTACCTCTAAGACCCGGGTAATTATCATCTGAATGGGCAGGGAGGGGACTGGAGCCAATTCTAGAAAAAGAACTCTGGGGTAGACCTGTAGTTAGGAAATAGGGGCCCCATCTCAGGTTTGGTCCTCTGGACCCTTTTCCTATACAGTCATAAATCTGCAATTTCTTCTTTCCTCTCCCATACCAGTTCAGCCTGAGGGTACCATTTGATGAGTTCATAATTGTCTAAACTGGTGCCAATTATTGCATGGACCATTGTCAGCCTAGGCGAAGTCTCCAGTGGTCTATTAAAGGCTCTACCTGGCTCACTGTTTTAACCGAGTATTTGGATGAAGACGTGAGCATGCTCTTCCACTCTGAGAATGGTAGGGAACCAAGCATAGCAGGCTTAGTAATCAGGAATGTGGTTATTGCTATCAAACTGTCTGAGGTTTGCAGCCCAGCTCTGCTGCTTTCTAATTGTATGACTTCGGACAAGTCTTTTCATCTCTCTAAACGTCAATTTCCTCATCTGTAAAGTGGAGATAATAATCCTATCTCAAAAAAGTAATCTAGAGGATTAAGTGAGATAAAACACGTAAAGCCCTCTGCACAGTGCTTGGGACATAGTAAGGACTCAGTCAGTGTTAGCTATTGTTATTAATACTCGCAGCTGTAAGAGTCGTACTCCAGGCTCTGAAGTCCGGTAGATTGGGCTCAGACTCTAGCTCTGCCATTTATTAGTTATGGGCAAATTGTTTAACCGTTCTGAAGCTCAGCTGTCTGGACTTCTGCAGATGAGGAACAGTAATAGCCAGGCTGGGCATTTCTACAAAGCATGTAGGCCAGAACACACACATAGTAGATGCTCCATAAACAGTGGATTATCATTAGGAGAAATAGCACCTCCTGTGCTGGACAGAACTAGGAAGCAGAGCGATCTTAATAGACTAGGGCGAAGGACAGACTCTAAAAATGTGAAGTTTAATAATTAAATAAAAAATTTTAAAAAATAATAGTATCTTTAAGAGAAGACCACCAACTCTTCAAGAGAAGCTCGACTTTTTTTTTTTTTTTTTGCTTATTGAGCCCTGAGAGGAGTTTCTCTATGAATTGATAGGAATGTGAATGGGGTGAGAACAAATTGACAGTTGGGATGCTACACTTTGGACACTGACCCCGTTCTGTCCCTGGTCAGGTAGCTCTTGGACCCTCCTCAAGAGGCTCCAGAAGGAAATATATGATAGAGGCCACTGGTTGCGCAATGAACACCAATCCTGAAGCTGCTGCTCATTACCTCAGTGCTGAGCTCTTCTCCCTGGAGAACTCCTTTAGCCTAGGTGGGTTAGGTATTCTGGCCTAACCCATACTGGAATCTTGACTCTTTTGCTCCAGGGTTAACCAAAACAGGCTGAAGCTCAAACCTCTGACCCCTTCCCTTTAGGGACCAGCCTAGACAATTGCTCAGAGTCCTCTCTGAGATGCTACTTAGGCCTAACCTGCCACAGGGAGGAGAGTCAGAAGTCTGGACCCGCCCAGACTTGACCTTTGAATTCCTCGGAAGTATAACCTATGGCAATTTTGGTTCGTGAAGGTATCCTAAAACCTGGCCAGTCCATAATGTTATATTTCCTTTAGGTGGGTGGCTATCCTTGCCCTTAATCTTGACCCTGATTTAGGAGGAGTAAATTGAGTTGGCCTTTAAGCTCCCTGAAGGTCAACATTCACCCCTTGTTGACCTTTCTTCTAATATTCCCAAAAGCTTAACAGCCAAGCCTATGATCAGCTCAGGGTGTGGCTCTCTCCCTCTGCAGAAGAAATCAATGGAGAATCCATGACATCCAGTCTGTATCCAGTTCTGCTCCGTAGTGTGCCTGCTATGCAGCCAGGAGCTGGGTGGTTCAGCCCCCAAGGATTTAAGAATGCCTCTTTGATGTCCCTCTCCTTTTCTAGATGTATAAAGGCAGCTCAAGACTAAAATAAAAAATTTGATGTAGTTATTTTAGCCAACACTGATCACCAGGCAGGAGGTGGTCTGCAGGTCAGTGATGTATTTCGTTGAGATGCACAGCACAGTTGGGCAACTTCATATACAAATCTGTATTTTTCACTTTTTGAGAGTGGAAAGTGATCTGACTGTACTGGGCCCCCATTCCCACATGGTAACAAATCAGCCAGAGCTGAGGAGCAGCCCCCATTTTTACATGAGGCGTGCATCCCTGAGTCCCTGCAGGAGCTCTTGGGTTCCCAGGTACCCTTATCTACCCCCTGCTGTTTCGTGTACTTAAGCTTCCTGGTTTCTTTCTTTCTTTCTTTCTTTCTTTCTTTCTTTCTTTCTTTCTTTCTTTTAAAAGCTTTTATTATTTATTTATTTATTTATTTGACAGAGAGAGAGAGAGAGATCACAAGTAGGCAGAGAGACAGGCAGGTTGGGGGTGGGGGAAGCGGCTCTCCGCTGAGCAGAGAGCCTGATGTGGGGCTTGATCCCAGGACCCTGGGATCATGACCTGAGCTGAAGGCAGAGGCTTTAACCCACTGAGCCACCCAGGCACACCAGCTTCCTGGTTTCTGTAGGCATTTAGGTTTGACACTCCTGGATATGGCCAATATATTCTATCTTCTATCTCAAATTATGCTCATCAGATGGGGTCGCACAATGAGAAGTGAAGGACAGCATAACAAATAATTCAATATCTTTGATACAAAAATGCCTCCAACTTGCCACCATCGTTTCAGGTTCACGATAGAGACTCCCTGTCATTATTTACGAATATCCTTCTTCACTTCTCCTCAAGGATGAGTTTGACATTGGAGTCAAGGACAAGACATTCTTCCCTGAGAAGTGCTGCTGTGTTTGCCTCCAACCCTTGAGAGTCAGGTTCTGACTTGCCTCTCAAGTTCCTCCTTGAGAGGAACTGTAGGGAAGGTGGAGTCAAGGACTTCAGCTGCCGGAGACCACTAAAATCCTGTGATGTGGTGGATGGTGTCCTTAGTTACCTCAGTAGTAGTCACTATAAGACATTTTATTTATTTATTTATTTATTTATTAAAAGATTTTATTTATTTATTTGACAGAGATAGATCACAAGTAGGCAGAGAGGCAGGCAGAGAGAGAGAGAGAGAGGGAAGCAGGCTCCCTGCTGAGCAGAGAGCCCGATGCGGGACCAGAGATCATGACCTGAGCCGAAGGCAGCGGCTTAAACCACTGAGCCACCCAGGTGCCCTAAGACATTTTTTTTTTTTAAAGGTTATTTATTTGAAAGAGAGAGAGCATGTGCATGTGCATGTGCATGCGAGCTGGGGGGAGGGGCAGAGGTACACAGAGAGAGGGAATGTCCAGCAGATTCCTCACTGAGCATGGGCTTGACACGGCTCCATCTCATGATCCTGAGATCATGACCTGAGCTGAAATCAAGAGTCGGACACTCAACTGACTGAGCCAGCCAGGCGCTCCTACAACTCGTTTTTAATAGTTAAAAATCTCTCAGTATAAGCTGATAGTTTTAACATCAAAGCATAGTCTACTTAAAGCAATTCTGCTCTAACACCATGATCTCAGAACTCCCCACTGGACTCCGAGATCAGACAAACCTGGAACCAACTTCCAGCTTCGTTACTAATCATCTCACCTCTCTACCTCTAAGTTTCTGTCTCCTTAAAATGGGCACCCGATTGGATTCTTGTGAAGATTAAATGAGATAATACATACTTAGCATCTAGTCTAGTGTCTAGAACATGGAAATCAGTCAGTAGTGCTCTCTATTATTCTTACTCAGATTTGGAGGGCTTGATTTGCTCCAGGAGTGCAATTTAGAACATCTACAGCAGAACCGGCAGCTTGGAGGCCAACTTAGACCCATGAGTGTGTTTTGTTTGGCTTTTGGAACATTTATAGAAGCGAATTCGTTTCCAACATTTAAAAATCAAGGGGCGCCTGGCTGGTTCAGTCAGTAGAGCAGGCAACTCTTGATCTCAGGGTTGTGATTTCAAGCCCCACGTGGGGTGTAAGGCTTACTTAAAAAAATGATAATAAAAATCAAGAAAAAATTTTTTAAAAAGTCAGGAGAGTTCACATAAAAAACCCAGATTTCTGACATTTCTTGTGATATGGGCAGATCTAAGCATATCGGGCCCTCGTTCGCAGAGAGAAGCAAAAATTGGTTGTCCCCTCCAAATGGGGGATGGATTCCACCTGCTTGAGGGCCTCCAAATGGGGGATGGGCTCCACCTGCTTGAGGGCCCACCTGACCCATTTCACTCATTTTTGTTGCCTGTTTGACTCCTAGGGGCATTTCAGTTTTTTGATCTGAAGGAATGGACCAACTTCCAGTCTTCTTTCCTCATTATGGAGGATTCAGTCAATTCTCCATAAGTATTATTTCCAGCAACCGGGCTTTGGAGAAGGTAGACAGCAGGTTGTATTTACTGGCAAAGGCCACAGTGCCATCTGTGTTATCGATTAAGTTCAGAGCCATCAGCTTCAACAGTCCATGGAGCAGAGGTAAGGTCAAGGTCCTCTTAAAAGCATCTAGGAAACTAACAAAGATTTGTACCCGTGAACAGATGCCCACCTCATCGCAAGATGTAGGTGGGCTGAAATTTAATAAGGAAAAAAGTGTAGTCTTGCCCTTCTGTCTAAAAACCCAGCTGGCCAAGTACAGACTAGGGAGAGATGTGCTTAGCAGTAACGCTTGTAAAAAAAGGCTTATGGTTCTCGCTGACAATAAGTTTGGTGTGAGTCACAGGGAGGCAGCTGCCAAAAACCTAATCTGATTTTGGGCTGGGTTTATAAGAAGTCTAGTGTCTGGAAAACCTTTCTAACAATTAGACCTATCTCGAAGGGACAGGCAGGCAGTCTCCAGAAGCCTTGATCTCCCTAGTGTAGGATGTGTTCGAGGTTGGGGTGATAAGCCCCAGGAAAAGATGGTCAGAGTGGGGAGTTGGGCATCGGACGGAGGTTTGTTCAAGGTGACACATAAGGTCTCTGCCAACCTTGTGATTCTGCTTTCCGCAGCCCACTGGGAGAAGATAATTTCCATAATAAAAGTAAAATATCTTGCTTCCTGATAGAGGAAAGCAGACAAGCTGAAGAGCTGACTGGATGCAGCCATTTTGATCTGACTGGCAAAATGGAAACGTGAACTCCGCAGATGCCACAGGGCCTTCTTCATGCCTGAACCTCCTCTTACCTACAACCCCATCCCTGACCCCCAGCCTCATTTCTCAGAGATGGAGGGGGTGGCTGAGAGAGGGAAGTATCTGTTTTGCACATTACTGGTAATTTGTTTAAGCTGGACTTTTATGCAGAGCTTGCAAACTGACGGTGTACAGGCCAATTCCAGTCCTCAGATGTGTTTGATTTGGCCTGAACCGTTTCTTTGAAAAATGTGATTTAGATGCCAGCATGTAAAAATGAGGAGATTTCACATAAAATCTGGATTTCCAGCACCTTTTTAAAAAAGTCAGAAAGTCGGGCAGCCTGGGTCTGTGTTCCCGTGTGGCGGCACCAGCCGGAGCTGAGCACCCGTAGCTCTCCTTTGGTAGGACTGGAGCTCACTTGGCCTCTGTTGTCTTCTTAACCTCCCCTACTTCTCTGGTTCACCTGGTGTACCTGGCCCCTCTAGGTACTGGAGTTACCGCCCTGGTGTAGTGGTGGGGGTGGCTATTTTTCTTTCTTTCTTTCTTTCTTTCTTTCTTTCTTTCTTTCTTTCTTTCTTTCTTTCTTTTCTTTCTTTCTTTTCTTTTTTTTTTTTTTAAAGATTTTATTTATTTATTTGACAGAGAGAGATCACAAGTAGACAGAGAGGCAGGCAGAGAGAGAGAGAGAGAGAGGGAAGCAGGCTCCCTGCTGAGCAGAGAGCCTGATGCGGGACTCGATCCCAGGACCCTGAGATCATGACCTGAGCCGAAGGCAGCGGCTTAAACCCACTGAGCCACCCAGGCGCCCCTCTTTCTTTCTTTTTTAACAAAAATATCATTGCACCTTATATAAAAGTCACTGACTACTTTTCTGCAACCTTGGAGGGAATAGCATGTTCGGGATGGGACTGACTTAAAATATAGCCTTTGTGGCATACCTGGAATGCACTTTCTAGGAGGTGTGTCTGGGGGAACAGACATCTTCCGAGCGGCTGGAACCGAGGTGAAATTTGTACGTGTCTCAGGAAAGACTAGTTATAGGGGTCAAGACAGTGTGGACCAAGAACGCAAACAGTACCAACATAAACATCAAATTGAAATTTTTCTCCCAGGGCCAACAGTGTACAGTATGTTGTTTCACGGTAAGAAGAGATTTATTTATTTATTTAAGCCTGACTAATATGTTAGATGGTGGTTTATTTTCAGGACTACATCAGAATGCCCCGTGCTGTCGGAGACATCTTTAGGATGAGTTGTGTGGACTCCACTCGTTCATCTTCCTGACAGTGGGTGGGGCTGGCAGCTGGGGGACCACAGGGAAGGGTTGGGGCTGCAGTGGAGGGAACAGAGATGCCTTTATAGCTGCTCCTAATACATACCTTTGGCTCATATTATGCCACAAGCCCCCAGTGCTCGCATCTCAGCGAACATCCCTGGCTGTTCTTTTGAAATGCTCCGAGGCTCCTGATGGTTTTTCTTACATTGACCCAAATCTTCATGTAACTTCTCCACCGTGGGCCTGTTTTGGAGCCTCGCGGAACAATGGCTGCTTCTTCCACAGCACAGCTCTGCAGAGATTTGCGGACAGCAGACCTTTCTGTCTTGTGAGCTGGCTGACGATCCTTGAGGAGAGTGGGTGGGGGCAGGTGGGGTGCAGAGAGACCAGGGGGATTTAAGAGAGACAGTATTGTGTTCAGGTGGGTCTGGAGCTGGGCCGTTTGTGCTTGGGAAGCCCTGAGTCTCACACTTTGTGTGTGAGAGCATCAGCCTCTCCACAGGCTCTTCGCGACAGCGTCTGAAACTTTCTGTCAGCTGCGGGGGGTCTGGGAGAGACCAAGAAGAACTGAATCTTTTCTTGAAGCTTTGGTATCTGGTGGTAGAAGTCATAAGAACTTTACCAGAAGCAGGGAACCATCAAGCACAGTTGGCTCAATGTCTGATGGCTGCTGCAAGTCACGGGTGGTGAGGCCTATCTATAGGCCTTTTGATTGGCTTCCTTGCTCCAGGATGGAATTTGCTAGACCCTCCTGCTGCTTGAGTCTGCTCTTAGGTTCTCAGACCGAAATTGTCCAACCCATGACTTCGAAACCATTAGGGATACCCTCCAGTCTCACTTCTTTGCAGAGTGGGCCCGTCTCTACATGGGACCTCAGGCTCATGGCTTAGGAAATGCCCTGTTGGTCTGAGTTACCTCTAGTGTGGACAAAGGATCTCCTCTGTCTCTCCATGGTATAGCATCTTGTGTTTTCCCCATATTGCTTCAGTGAATCCTTTCTCTGAGTCATCTTTTCAATGTAATTTCTCTTTCATCTTTCCTAAATCTCTCTCTTTCTCTCTCTTTTTTAAGACTTGCCCTTGCTTAGGGCCGTTCTTCCACAGATGGAAGTGGTACATGTAGATCGTGGGAATTCCAGGAAGGTATTATCCCTTGGGAGTGGCAAGGACTCCTTACGATGACATGGCGTCTCTGGAAGATGCTGGAGTCTGTGTGGTGGGGTGGGCGAGAAGATGGGCAGGCACCCTCTGAACTGCCTGGAGAGGCTAAGGGTTGCAGGTGGGTGGACGGTGTCTTCATTGTTCCATCTCCCTTCCCACGTTCTTCCCAACATCCCCTTCCCCACCCCATTTCCTGTTTTGGGAAAGGAAATGGTGACATCCATTTGTAAATGGTATGACATCTCAGCATCATGTCATTGCTGCTTCCTTGTCCAGGGTGCTGGCCCTTCCTTACCTGACCTGCTTGGCCTTCCCTGGGTATTTCCGTGGCTCTGAGTCAGCAATAGAGAAGGTTGTATCTCTGGGAGTTGTTCCATTAGCTGGGTTTGGGTGATAGTGGGGGACCCATCTCGGTTGGTGCTGTAGGTGTTATGTGCCAGAGCTAAGGGCACAGAGCATGTATGTGTAGAGTTTGAGGAGGGGTCTACAGGGGAGGGAACATGGTCAGGTATTCCTTCTAGAGGAGCATCTGTCCGCTTTGGAACCCCATGGCTTGTGAAATGGCTGTACGTGAGGAAACAGTCTATCTGGAGCCCATGTCACTCCTGTGTGGTATGGAGAGCTAATCAAAACCTCCAGAGGAGAAATGCCTGTCTTCCATCCAGAATCAAGATTAATTGATGTTCTTTAATGGAAACAAATCGAATCTCTCAGCAACCCTTCCCATTAAGCTTACAATCATGTACTTTTCTACCAAGGCACGGGCGAGTTTTTCAGAATCAGCAGGTTCTTGGAAGCAGCTGACTCTTGGAGGCCATTTTCGTCTGTCCTCAGAGTGGCTGGTGGGAAATGGAGAGAAAATGCCTTTAAGTTACAGGGCTGGAAGTATAATTATCCTTTGCCTGTGGTTTGCACAGCCTACTCACATCCTTGCTGCATGTGATCTTCTTGACAGCCCTATGATGCAGATGATGTCAGGGTTATTATTATCTCTATTTTATTTATTTATTTATTTATTTTTTTTAAGATTTTTTATTTATTTGACAGAGAGAGATCACAAGCAGGCAGAGAGGCAGGCAGAGAGAGAGGAGGAAGCAGGCCCCCTGCTGAGCAGAGAGCCCGATGCGGGGCTCGATCCCAGGACCCTGAGATCATGACCTGAGCCAAAGGCAGCGGCCTAACCCACTGAGCCACCCAGGCGCCCCTCTATTTTATTTATTTTTTAACTTATGTGAGTAACTCTCTTTATTTTCAAGTTGATAAGAGCATTTAATATATATTTTATGGTATAAACAAAGTAAGTGCTATGCATTTTGCTTATAAAGTGACTTAAGGTATTTCAAGCATTCTATAATTCAGTTTTTACAAAATAAATTTCCAAATAAACCTTTGGTTAGTGGAAGTGATTATGTACTGTCAAATCCATTTTCCAAAGTTGTTCAAGGAAAAAGAAGTCTTCATCCACTAACACAGGTATTTCCTATATGATCAAAGCTTTTTACTATTTAGTAAGAGGGGAATATATTACAATAATTGCTTTTAATTTCCAAGTCTGAATCAGCTTTTTTCCTTCTCATTTATACATGGCCAGAATGCCATGACTTTTGAAAAGCATAAATTAGGTGAAATATTATCTCTATTTTATAGATGAGGAACCCCTCTAGACTTCGAACTACTCCCTCAAGATGTTTGCTATAGAAAGTGCTCTGTTCAAGTAAGTGTAGGGAAGCGTTCTAGTGTGCTCTCTTCTTAGAGATTCATAGTGCACTTCCATATAGTAAAGGCTCTGATAAGTCCTGTAGAAAGAAACTGTTTAATTCACACTTTTTTTTTAAACTCATTAACCCAGGTAGTATTTTTTCTTTAGGATACACATATTGGCTTCTTCCAGATATACAAGTGTTTTCTGTAAGAGGCCAGATAGTAAACATTTCAGCCTTTGTGGGCCATATGGTCTCTGTTGCAACTACTCAACTTCTTTTTTTCAATGCAGGAGCAGCCATTGAGAGGGGCATCGGCACGGCTGGCTCCAGTAAAACTTTATTTACAAAAATAGGCTGTGGGCCAGATTTGACTCATGTAGTTTGTAATTTGCGGACCCCGTTCTAGAACAGGCATTCTGCAGTAGTACCTTTTCTGTGAGATGATGTTTGAAGTGTCCACGGAATCCTATATGGGGACTGAACTACTGAACTCTCATCTTCCAGAATGGTTGGTGTGAGTGGCAATGTGTTGTTGGATGTGGTTCAGAGATTGAATACCTTGCTCAGGGTATATGACTGCTAAATGCCATCACAGAGATGTCACCCAGGCTTTTGACTATAAATTTTAATATATTTTTCATTGTTCTCTGCTCTTTTGGAGTGAAAGACCCAGGAAAGGGACAAAATGCCCCGAGTGCATGCTGTGTGCAATTGAAGTAATGTGCATGTAGGTACATGTGGGTGTTTGCGTGCAGGTTGGTCTGCGTGTGACCATGGTATCTGTGTCATTAAGCATGAATGCGGCTGATAGATAAGTTATCCAGCTAGAGGTCTTTGTTTCAAAGCATCTATGGGGAGATGCTGAAGAAATTCACCACTGCTATTTAAATTGAGGTCTGTGGTGATAAGTTGGGAATATATTCAATGAATGTGCAAGAATTTACAAAACATGTAATGTGCACTTGCTACAACCTTTGGTGGCAAGCAACAGAAACAGCTGAAGCTAGTGGTAATGAAAATAGAGTTTATTTAAAAATGCAGGGTGGGGTGCCTGGGTGGCTCAGTGGGTTAAAGCCTCTGCCTTCGGCTCAGGTCATTATCCCCAGGGCCTGGGATCGAGCCCCACATCGGGCTCTCTGCTCAGCAGGGAGACTGCTTCCTCCTCTCTCTCTGCCTGCCTCTCTGCCTACTTGTGATCTCTGTCTGTCAAATTAATAAATAAAAAATCTTTTAAAAAAATGCAGGGTGTTTTATGGAACTCCGGTGGGGAAATGCAGTTGGCCTTGGGACCAGGAACCGGGTTGCTAGGGATCCCAGGTTTGCTCTAGATATCACCTGGTGTTCTTTCTCTCTTTTTGGCTTCTCTTTGCACATCTGCTTCACTCTTCCTTCTTGGCTGTTTCTTCTCTGGCCATTTCTGATATTTGTACCTGACAGGTATTAAACAATGGTTGCTGACACCTCCCAAGTTCATATTTCATTTAGAGGTGAACACATGGAAAGACTGCTTCTCTTGCTCCTTCTTTCTCTGTTTCTCATTTCTTTTCTTTTCTTCTTCCCTCACTTCAGTATTGCTGGGGAAGAGATTCTAACTGGCCCAGCTTAGGTGGTCCCTGAACCAAGTTGGTATGGCCAGGAAGGTGGGGTTAACATCAGAACGGTGTCAGCCAGAATCCTACCCCTGTTGGTGAGCTGGCACTTTCCAAAGAAGAGGGTCTACTCTAGCCCTGTCCTGGCTAGGCACTGAATAGGTGCAGAGCGAAGTGGAATATTTCTATCCACTGACATTTATAAACTACTTGGAAAGTAAAACAAATACAGAGTAGCGATGAGAATGTCAGATGCGTGAAATTGTTTCATTAAACAGTGAAGAAGGTAATAGTATAAATGGGGGACTAATTTTGCTGTACACACCTTGAATGCAAAAAGAGAGACAGGAAAGTCTTGCGTGGGCTCACATCACCAGAAAGGGCTTTGGGCAGCAAGGATGTTCTCTGAAGGTGGGTGGGGATCAAAAAAATTCTGATTAGGGGGATGGGCATGGGTAAAGACATAGAATTATAGGTAAAATGTGGTCTGGTTCCATAACACAAAGCTCACTTAAGAGGAGGGAGGTAACTTTGGACAGCAGTGGGGTGCACAGTGAGGGAAGTGGGGAACATTACTGGAGACAGTCCACTGTTCTAAGGTTAACTGTAGCAGCAGGGATGCATGTGGGCTGTTGTAGGAATGGCCAGAAGCTAGAGCCACGCCCCCTGGGGGAGGGGCCCTCCTCCCTCCCCAGCTCCACAGGAGCTAGAGAGAGTCCAAGCTGGCAGGCGCAGGTCTACGCAATGGGAGTGTTGGGTATCTGAGAGGGGGGTAATCTCTCTACTGCTGGCAAAATAGTGCGGGCAAAAAGCAGGGCCTGGCCATAGTGTTGGGTAAGTCGGGGACAAGCCCCAGGCTCTGCGCAATAAGAAGGTACTGTTGCGGGGCACCTGGGTGGCTCAGTGGGTTAAAGCCTCTGCTTTCAGCTCAGGTCATGATCTCAGAGTCCTGAGATCGAGCCCCACAATGGGCTCTCTGCTCAGCGGGGAGCCTACTCCCCCCCCCCACCCCCCCCCTCCGCCGACTCTGCCTGCTTGTGATCTTTGTCTGTCAAATAAATAAATAAAATCTTAAAAAAAAAAAAGGTACTGTTGCTGGAGGGTGGGAAAAGGTGGGACTTGAGAGAATGGGGATTGGGGTACAGGACAGAAACCCCAGGAATCTGAAATGGGCCATGAAGCTGCAGCAGGACTAGCAATGAGAATGGAGTTGCTCTGTCTTTCTGCAAACCATCCTCTCTGTTTCCCTCTTTGCAACCTTCCTGTGCTCCCTCCCACTGCTCAGGACCTTGCAGCCTGCAATTAGCTAATCATCTGGATATCCGTGACTGATGTGGTTTTAGCTCTCATCCTGTTTTAGGGACTTTTGCTTTGTAACAGAAGCTATAAATGCCTCAGACCCAAAGAACGACAGTGCCTGGGATGTTAGGACAAAGGACTAAGTTCAATGTCAGAGATTCCATCTGTGCCCTTTGTGGTGAGAACTCTCATTGGGGATGGAATGAGCAAACAGAATGCCTGCTGTGTAGTCTTTAGCCCTGGACCTCAGAGCAGCAGATATCGGGCCATCCTCTAACAACCGGGCAGCATCTTTAGGGAAGGAAAACCCCCCAGTGTAGGTACCATCTGAGAGCCAGTCAGCTTGAGGAGGCTTTGTGTTGTTGCTTGTTTGCAGCTCAGAGAGAAAACATGCAGGACTTGGGAGTCACAGGATTTGAATTCTTGATGGGCTACTCCCTCATTGGGTGAAGTTACTCAGTCCCCTGAGTATATGGAGGTCACAGTATCCCCGGTGATAGCTTGCGTGCCTGTCCCTGCCACACGGTAGGTGCTCAGTACTTAGGTGTTCTATCTGAATCTCCAGGCCTGGTGAATTTGCCTGGATTGTCCACCTGTGGCTGGGCTCTCTGGTAGCTGTGAAGCTTCAGATGGGAACCTCCAGTAGCAAGGGACTGACCACCTCATAAATCAGACTGTCCCCTTGTTGGAAAGGTTTGTTGAAAAGGTCTTCCTCGAATGGAATTGCAAGGTGTCTCTGTTTTTTGGAACAACTCAGAGTAAGTCTAAGCCGGCTGACTCATGGTAACATTTCGATGATTTGAAGACCACTTTTGTGTACTCCTAAGTCAAGGATGGGGAGTAGTTTATGTCTAATGTGTCATCTGTGCCTCTTTATGGAGATAACTCTCATTTGGAGATGGTATGATTCCCGACTGAGTGCCAACTGTGATGGATTGGTAGTGGCTGCTGCGGGCCTTTGTTGAGAAGGGTTCTGCGACTGTGTGCAGGGCTGGGGTCTCTCCCAGAGCAGTGTTTTCTGGGAAATCTTCCCAAATAGAGGAGGACCAGTTTTGAGTCTGCAGTCCACTGATAAACCTTCCAAATTATTAACATCCCTTAAAATATGGAGACCGAGCTAAGCACTGTCTTTCAGAAGTACCCAGAACAATTTGGAGGCCCTCGAGACTAGTAATACATCCCTTGATCCTGTTAATGCAGCTTAAAGGTCGCATTAGCTTTCTCCCTGAGAAAGCTGAAGCTCAGAGACTCTGCTCTTGACTCTGAGGGTGGCGGGGAGAAGAGGGCAGAGGGAGGTGGGGGGAAGGCAGGAGAGCCAGACCTAGCCAGGACAACATCTCCTTCTGCCCTTCCTGTGCCAGCCCCCCCGTGGCATGTGGGTAATGACCACCGGCATGGGGCTCACTGAGGGAGGAGAAACTTCCACTGGGGCTGGGGGCCTGCTCCACTACCTCTTTTCTGCCATCACAGTTCTCTGTCTTACCCCACTCCCCACCCAACTCCTCTTTGCCTTTGTGACTCTCTCTGGGTGGTTTGGCTTCCGCAGGGCTGGGGCCTGCAGCCAGCACTGAGGTCCAAGGGCCACAGGACTCCTTCTGTCCCAGTGAGGTTGTCTGCCCCAAAGGTCCCTGGATCACTGTCAGTCTGTGAAGTGTCCTCAGTCTGCAACAACATGAAAAAAGTCAGGGCAATGCAGGGATTTTTCCCATAAAGCTAACTGTGTGTGATTGAAGACCTGCCTTTTATTCTAAATGATGTTCTTCCTTTCTGGTTGTGTGTGTGTGTGTGTGTGTGTGTGTGTGTGTGTGTGTGTGTGAGAGAGAGAGAGAGAGAGAAAGAGAGAGAGGGAGGGAGTGAGAGAGAGAGAGATATTATCCTTTCTTAAACAACTGGGGTTGTATTTCTCCCTAATATCTTTTTTAACCTTGGCCAGCCTTTGTAGACACACCCCTCCCATTTTTGGGGGTGGGGGGATTTTAGTGGCCTGTGAAATCTCGTCTGAAAACTACAGCCTTGTCCAAGATGAGGCCCATCAAGACTCCTTGGTATGTTTCCTGGGATTGCAGAGCGGTGGAGGTGGGGCAGTGAGGGGTCCTGGAAGATGCAATCTGGTATCCTAGTGAGGCCACTGAGGCACAGAAGTGGGCCATGGGTAACTTTTATTAGGAGTTTAAATTTTCCACATCTCGGTTTATTGTAAAAGCGGTGTTGTTTGGGATTGTGGATTTGGGAGACTCGGTTAATAAGTGCCTGCCTTGTCAATTTTTAGCACAGCTCTGGCAAGTGACCTAGCCCCTTAGTGCCTCAGTTTCTTTGTCTGTGAAGTCAGAACAGTGGTGCCCCTTTCCTAGGGCTGTTAGGGGAGTGATAATTCGCCACAGTGTTTAGCTGCAAGGGGCCATTGGACGCTACTTGTTATTGTAGTTATTTCTGACAACATTCAGCTCGCGCTACACCGGGCTTCTACTACTGTGCAGACATGCAGTGTTTGCAGGGCAGTAGAGGACTCAGAGAAGTGAGGCAGAGATGGTTGGTGGGGCTGTCCCATGGGGCATTTCTGTGGGTGAGTCTCAGCTCTGAGTGAACTGGCCCATGCATTGTACATGTTTAGCATCCCTGGCCCCTGCCCAGTAGATGCTGGCATTGCTTCCCAGTTTTGGGGGGCATACCCCCATGAGTTTCGCATCCCCCTTGGAATGGTCCTGCCTCCAGGGGAGAGCCAGCGGCTGAGCGCTCTGGAGTACTCTGAGGCAGTTAAATATAGTATGGAAAAGAGGAGTCTTTAGGGAATTGCCCGGTGGGCTGATACCCTGACACTGTGCCTATTAACGCTTGGTATTCTGGTTTCCTGGGTGTTGAACAGAGAAGGAGCTTGGTGTCACAGAAGGAGCACAGCACAGGGAGGCCGGGAATCTGCACTCGGGCTCCACCTTTGCAACTGCCTTGTTGGGGGATCCTGAGAAAGTCTCTTCCTTTTCTGGGTCTCATCTGTAAAAGGAAGGGTATGGAGAAGATGGTCCTCTGTGGCTCCAGGATCTGAAGGGAAATGGAGTAGATTTGAGTGAGACCAAAGGAAGAACCTGCTACCGGTCATGCTCGGAAGAGGAAGGAGTAGGCCTGACTGATCACCTTTGTCTGGATCAGGAAGGGTGAACTCTGATGGGGGAGCTCAGGGCTGGAAGAACCGACCTACGGAAGTGGCTACAGAGACCAATTCTCTTTGTTTTTAAATTGTTTGTTTAAATTTAGTTCGTGTTTTGAATATATAATAGAGACACATACAAAGCATTATAAATATAATGGTATGTACTCCCTTACATCCATCCAGCTCCCCTGCCCCAAAGGCCACTTCAGTTTAACCTCCCAGGGGCATTTTCGTCTCCGTTTCTTTGACCCAGGACTGAGAAGATGGTTTTCAGTATGCTGTGGTTGTTCTGTCTTTAACTCTCTGGTCTGGAGGGTGAGAAATTTGATCCTCCCCTAGCATGTGGTTAGTTTCCTACAATGAATTTCCCCTGTTAGTCATAGTTTCTTTTTGCCACTCTTGGGTAGAGATACAGCCTTTCTCATCTCTCTCCATTTCCCCGCACTTCCAAATTCCCTGTCCTTCATTTGAATCAGGGAATTCTGTAAACACAGATCAGACTTGAGATAGGACACCTGGACGCTGTGCAGCTTCTCCGTCGTGGACTTCAGAGGGGGCTCATTTCACATAATTATCTATTTTGATGATTTCCAAAATGGTTTCAGAGCCTCATATTTTTTTTTGGCTTGGAGCTTAACTCAGTCCTGCAAGTAACTGCTTTGTTTCGCATCTGGTGTTATAAAGTTTATGCCCAGTGAGTGGGAAGCACTCTTGGAAGTTAACTGTATGCTGAGGGAAGAACTCTGGACTTGGAGGGAGAAAACCGGGGTTTGAGTGCGGAATAAGCTTCTTTCTTGCTGTGTGATCTGTGGCAAACTGATTGGCCTCTCTGAACCTTAGTTTCCTCATCTGTAAAGTGAGGGTTGTGCTACCTGCCCTTTATAGCTGTTTTTAAGGTTACATAGGGCGATGATGTGAGTATACTTTGCAAACTGTTAAGAGCCTTACAATTATCATTATTGAAGTTCCTCCTTTTTTTTTTTTTTTTTTTAAGATTGATTTATTTATCCAACAGAGAGAGAGACAATGAGAGAGGGGACATAAGCAGGGAGAAGAGCGAGAAGCAGGCCTCCCATTGGCAGGGAGCCTGATATGGGGCTTGATTCTAGGACCCACAGATCATGACCAGAGCTGAAGGCAGATGCTTAACTGATTGAGCCACCCAGGTGCCCCCGTTGTTGTAATTCTTTAAAAATGTATTTATTAATGTATTTATTGTAGTTCTTTAGAAATGTATTTATTTATTAAATTATTTTCTAGATACCAGAGATAGTGTGGGAAATGAGCTTATATTCTGGTGTGTGTATATGTGTGTATGTGGTGGGTAGTGTAGGGGTATGAGGGAAAGCAAGGAGACTGGCAATAAAAAGGTTAATAATAAGCAAATTCAGCTAATGGTAAGTATTACAAAGAAAATAAAATGGAATAATGGAATAGAAAATGAGTTGGGGGAGGGGAATTGGAGTTCGTGATAAAAGAACAGGAAAACCCTCTCTAAGTTGATGTCTAAATGTCATGTGAAAAGCTGGGAAACCAAATCCAGGTCTAGGAAGCAGCAAGTGCAAAGGCCCTGGGGCAGGACCAACAAGCTTTGGAGAATAAAAAAGAAAAGAGAAAGGGGGACGGAACTGTGAGAAAATGGATATAGCAGGCACAGAGTGAGCATGGTAGAGAATGTCGTAAGAACTGGTGGAGAGGTTGGCCAGAATAGGGCCATAGAGGGCCTTATGGACCATGTTAGAAACTTGTATTTTATTCTATGTACAATTAGAGATTTTTTTTTTTTTTTTTAAGATTTTGTTTATTTGACAGAGAGGTAGAGAGCACAAGTAGGCAGAGTGACAGGCAGAGGGAGAGGGAGAAACAGGCTCTCAGCTGAGCAGGGAGCCGGATGTGGGGCTCCATCCTAGGACACTGGGATCATGACCAGAACTGGAGGCAGACCCCTAACTGACTGAGCCACCCAGGTGCCCCTGTGACAGAGATTTTTAAGCAGGGAGACAACATGACCAATATTCTCCTTTAGAAAGAGAAATAGATCTTTCTTCCTGGAATGTGGAGAATAGATTGCTGGTGAGCAAGGAGAGCAGTGAGGCAAGTCAGGGGTTATCAGAGCAGCCTAGCCAAGAGTTGATGCCTGCACACCAGAACGAGCTCAACTAAAATCATCCTTGAGGTGTTTGGGTATGAAGCTCATGTAACTGTTTTCATATGGAAAGGATGGTCTCCTGCGGTAAAGTAGGATGTTCTTTCTTTTCCTTTTGCCCATCTGCTTTGCTCTCTCCTAGTTTGGAAGGAGTTGAAGTGGGCAGGGGGAAATTCTGCAATTCCTTTTCAGATGATGCAGGGGTTGGTACTACATGGCCCTGTAATTAATAAACAAATATTTACTGACATAGGAAGATTTTTCTAAGCATTTGGTTTTTACTTCAGGTCAGACTTTCCTGGGGACAAATGGGGCATATGTCCAGAAGCTTGGCAAGGAACAGTCTACATGATTAGTATTGTTAATGGGCACAAGGAGCAGCTGTGATAACCATACAGGACCACCCAGATGGCAAGGCAGTTTGTCCCCTATACAAGAGCTCCTGGTTGAGAGGTGGGCCTGAAACCCAGTCCAGACTCTGCTCACCAAGCAATTTGCTCTGGAGTGGCACTAAATCAGCAGGGAGAAAGGGCTGGTTTTTTCCTAACTGGCACCAAGCACCATCTGGTTTAGCAGTAGCCCTCCCCAGACTCTTAGGGTTTTTGCTCTGTGGCCTGGTTTTCAGGGTCTGTCTTCACCTTATGAATTCAAGTCAGTCAGGATTTCTTTTAACAAATATTTATTGACGACCGACTAGGTAACAGGTAGCAGATTTATCTTGATGAACAGACAGACATGCTTTCTGCCCTCATGAAGCTTATAGTCTAATAGAATTCACTCCATCTTTCTAACAGCTGGAGAGCTTCCTCTTGGGGAAGCCTGGGCTGATCTCTGCCCCTGTTCTCTGAGACATGAGATGTTGGCACCTGACTTGGAAGCACCTCTTGGAGTTGGGGAACAATGACCACCATCCCCAATACACATGCACCTCAGTCCAGATTTTCAGGGATATGGGACCAGCATGGCTATGGGTTATAACTAGCATGGCTCCTTCATTCATCTCTGATTAGGAGAACCACGCCCCCCAAAAAAAGTAGCACTATGGTTTTCTTTGGAAAAGGGAAAGATTTATCCTTGAGACTTAAAGAGTTTTCATTAGAAACTCTACATAAAATATGTACACTTTTGAGACATCTGGGTGGCTCAGTTGGTTGAGCATCTGACTCTTGATTTTGGCTCAGGTCATGACCTTGGAGTCCAGGGATTGAGCCCTGTGTCAGGCTCCATGCTCAGTGGGGAGTCTTCTTGAGGATTCTCTCTTTCTCTCTCTCACTCTCCGTCTGCCCCTCCCCCTGCTTGTGCTCTCTCTCTCTTCTGTCTCTCAAATAAACACATCTTTGAAAAAACAATATGTACACTCTTCTGTATGCCTATTACACTTCAGTAAAAGTTAAGAAAATACTTAAGTTTATTGAGCTGCCGGGGTCTGAGCTTAGAGAACTCAAGACAGGAAGGGGGGTCAGGTATATAGGTGAGGCCTTCCTGGGGTCTCTGTATCTTGACGGGGTCCTCAGGCCCTTGACCTCATTCTTCATCTTAATGAATAATCAGATTATTCTTATCAGTCTTTGAGAAACCCCCCTCCCCTTTTTGCCAGCCAAACTCAGAAGAAGTTGCTTTATAAGCCAAGGTATCTATGGTTAGGTTAATGGTGGGGGATATACCTCTCCAGGGGATTCATCTCCCCAGCTCTAAGGTGGTTGGCTGGGAAACAGAATTAGTCATTGTTTGGGGAGCTTGGAATGAGAGAAAGACAGAGATGGGTGGTTTTCAGATTTTTTTTTCCCCAGGCTGCGGTGGAGCTGGGAGAATGAGAGATTCCATACATCTTGTGACCAGATGTGGCATTTTTAACTGGGACTCAGCAGTATCAACAAAATAGAGTCGATTGAAAACAACACTGTTTTCCTTACCTGTTTATTTTAATTTTTACATTGTATTCTTTTAGATTATAAAAGTAATGCCTACTTCCCCCTAATATTTTTTTAAGAAAATCTTTGAACATATCGCAAAAATACCTAACTCCAAAAAATCATATATGCGTGAAGTGCACCATAAAGAAAGTAGAAGATTCTTATAAGCATGCCTCCTGGAGAGAATACCACTATTAATCTATTTCCTGTATATTCCTCCAGAGTTTTTTCTGTGTGTATACTAACATATATTATGATTGTCTTAAGGATCGTATAATATTATTCATACTACTTCATTTCTTTTAGGAAAATTTAAGTTTTTCTTGGATATCTTCGCTTGTGAGAATTTATTGATTTATCTTATTTTATATTTAAAATAGTTTTACCGAGGTATAAATTATATACCATAAAATTCACCTATTTTAATTCATTGACCTGTTTAATTGACTTTTTAGTAAATTTTCAGAATTGTGCAACTAACACCATAGTCCAATTTTAGAACATTTCTGTCACTCCCTAAAATATCCCTTTTGCCCATTTGCAGTCACTCCCTGTCCTCCTCTCTGTCACCAGGCAACCACTAATCTATTTTCTGTCTCTATAGATTTGCCTTTTATGGGCTTGCATATAAGCAGAATGAAAAATATATATTTTTCTGTGTCTAGCTTCTCTTAACAAACAGAGTATTTTTGAGGTTCATTCATGTGACAGACCTTTGTTCCTTTTCAACAGTATTACATTTTAGGATATTCTGCATTTTGTTTACTTACCAGTTGGTGGGTATTTGGGTTGTTTCCAGTTTTTGATTAGTATGAATAGCTGCTATGGACATTTCTGTCCAGATCTCTGTGTGGATGTATGTCTTATTCTTTTTGAGTGCCTATACAGATTTCCATTGTGTTCAGCCGAACCTCACTGCTGGCCATACTTGTTTGTTGTTGTTGTTGTTGTTGTTTGATGAACAAATAATGCTGTATTGAACATCCTTTTTTTTTTTTTTATAGATTTTTGTTTATTTTGAGAGCGAGAGACATGGAGTGAGAGAGAGCATGAGAGGGGAGGTCAGAGGGAGAAGCAGACTTCCCATGGAGCTGGGAGCCCAATGTGGGACTCGATCCCAGAACTCTGGGACCATGACCTGAACGGAGGGCAGTCACTTAACCCACTGAGCCCCCTAGGCGCCCGAACATCCTTTTTTTTTTTTTTTTTTAAGATTTTATTATTTTTTTAAGCAATCTATACACCCAATGTGGAGCTCAAGTGCATAACCCTGAGATCAAGAGTTGCGTGCTCTTTTCACTGAGACAGCTGGGCAGCGCTGTATTGAACAGCCATATGTACATACCTTTATGCATATGTGTGAATAATTTTGGAGGATATACATTTAGAAGGAAAAGTTCCTAGTCAACAGATGTGAACATCTGACATTTCAATAGCTAGTATCAAGTGGTCTTCCATAGACTGCACCAACTTCTATCTCCTGTCCTTGGCTGCACAGGAGAGTGACCGTTTTCCCTTGTACTTGTCATTGCAGGTGAGAATGAATATTTTCATTTTTAAAAAAAATTTTAATTTATTAGAGAGAGAGTGAGAGCGAGAGAGATCACATAGGAGAGGGAGAAGCAGACATCCCGCTGAGCAGGGAGCCCAGTGCGGGACTCGATTCCAGGACCTCGAGATCATGACCTGAGCCGGAGGCAGATGCTCAACCAACTGAGCCACCCAGGTGCCCCTATTTTTGTTTTTCTAATATAAAACTGAAAGATATCTTTTTGTCATTTTAATAGATATTTCTTTTATTATGAGAGAGGTTTTGACCATTTGTTCGTCCATTCCCAATTTTCCAGTGAGTTGCTTTTCTTTTCCTATGGCTTTGAAATAACTCTTTGTGTTTTAAGAAATTGGCCTTTTGCTTATAAAATCTACTGCAAATTTTTCATTCCTCTGCTTATCCTTTCTTTTTTTCCCCTCAAAAATTTTGATCATGGTCATTATGCTATACAGATGTTCTACATTTTTAAGTAATCAATCTGTTAGGGATAAAAAAAAAATCTGTGAACATTTTACAAGTATTACTGAGATATTTTTAATATCCCCAGAAGGAGGTGAGGAAGGTAAAATGTTGATGGGGGAGACAGCTGAGGGACGTTACATGAGCTTCATCTACCAAACATCTGGACGGTTATGAGATTTTTCCCAACCCTTTATGTAGTTGTTTTGGTGTCCTATAAGCACAGCCTCCACATATTAGTGCAAAGCCTGAGAACTAAACCTGGACACTTTTTGCTTCCCAGCCCCTTGCTAATAATATTTATGACAGCTGACATGAATCGAATGTATACAATATATCATTGGTTGCTATTAATCGTTGCAATCACTCTGTGGGAGAGGTGCAGTTATTTCCCCACAGAAAAAGACACAGGGATCTTTTAAGTAACTTGGTCAAAGTCCTATAGCTAGCAGATGCTGGGGCCGGGATTCAGACTTAGGTTCACCCGACATCCGAATATGTGCTTAACCAGGACTCGTTCATTATCTCTTTCTTAAGCAGTCCATGAATTGACAGCTTTGGCCAATAAGAGGATATTTCAAGAGGGCTTTACAAAGGGATTTGGCAACATCTGTGGGTTCTATTCGTAACACCCCAAAACTCTTTTCTTATAATGAGGAGAGAAGGCATGCATTTGCAGGAGTGGAGTTGAGGTAGGAAGAGCAGATGATGGGTTTGTAAGACCCTTCTGAATTTTTCTGTTTGCTACATGGCAGATATGAGCTGGCTGTTGGCAATTAGATCTTGGCCCAATGGAGGGAGGCTGGGGTAATGGGAGAAGAGAGGTGCTTCAAGCCCCAGCTCTGAGGTAAAAATGGTTTCTAGGTGGGCATTGCTCTGCCTGGGATGTTTTGAACCTGGGCAACCTGGATTGGTATGGGGATATTGAAGGCCTAGAAAGAATATGGTCAAAATCCATAAAAATCTTGGGGATCTGGGAAAAGATGGGCATACTCTTGCTCATTTATTAGGTACTCAGGAAGCCTAGGGTGTCAAAGACAACTGTGAGAGGGGGGCACAAAGATGAATAGAGCCTGCCCTCAGGGGACTCACTGTCTGGGTAAGGATGAG
The DNA here is from genome assembly GCF_002288905.1 of Enhydra lutris kenyoni. Classification (NCBI taxonomy): domain Eukaryota; kingdom Metazoa; phylum Chordata; class Mammalia; order Carnivora; family Mustelidae; genus Enhydra; species Enhydra lutris. The sequence goes on along the minus strand of NW_019154094.1, from coordinate 40,192,204 downwards.
GGATCTGTTCAAAGAGTAGTTGAACTAAAGTAGAGGCAGTGATTGGAGAGGTTCAGATAGAGAGCTGGGAGGCAGAGCAGAAGGAGCACAGACTTCCGCAGTGATAGAGACCTGGCCTTGAATTGCGTCCTAAGATAATGACAACAACAAGAGCATTTCTTGAGCACTTACCATGAGTGGGCATGGTTTGGCAGACAAGGGGATCTTCTTCAGGTTTGAAAGAGTCATCCTGGGGCGCTTGGGTGGCTCAGTGGGTTAAAGCCTCTGCCTTCTGCTCAGGTCATGATCCCAGGGTCCTGGGATCGAGCCCCGCATTGGGCTCTCTGCTCAGCAGAGAGCCTGCTTCCTCCTCTCTCTCTGCCTGCCTCTCTGCCTACTTGTGATCTCTGCTGTCAAATAAATAAAATCTTAAAAAAAAAAAAAAAGGAAAGAATCATCCTTAGGTCCTGGGGGGACTGTTGGCTGATAGCCCTCGACTGTTGACCCCCTTGGAGAATGCCTCTGTTGAGGAGAGCTGTGTAGTTTAAGATTATAATCCCTTCCCAGCTGCAGGTGTGAAGGCCCTGCTCCCTACCCCAAACCTGGGACAACTGTGAAGAGCCCTCTAAATGGCAGTGCCCCCACCGGGACTGTTGGGGCCCAGTTCTCGCTCTGCCCAGTCCTACTTCCTTTTCCTTCCTTCTACAGGGTTTGAAACGGAGAGCACAGCCTAAGAAACTTTCTGTGTGGTGATCTCCATCTTGGAGTTTGCTTCCCAGCGGGACCCACCCATGGCACATAGATGATCTGACTGTTCTCATACAGTCAGCCCCCTGAGCTGGGATTACTTACTCTAGTTTGTAGGTGAAGGCATTGAGATTTAAGGGAGGTTGAATGGTTTGCCCAGTGGCATTACATGGCAGGTCTTGGGTTCAAACCAAGTCTAGTTATGCCCAAAGTACAATCCTTGTATATCTCTACCGTGTAGGTGTGTGGCTTTAAGGACTAGAAACCATGGGGTTATAAAATTAGATTGCTGGAAGGAAATTCAAAGTTCATTTGGTTAGAGCTCCTGTTCCTTCATCTCTGCCAGAGACTCTCAGATCCAGCCCTGAAAGTCTTACATCCTGGGAATGCCCTTACTCACTGGTAAGCCAGGGTGGTTGGTCATCCTGTGTGAGGATTGACTGAAGTACTCAATGAATCCATTGAACAAATGTTCTTTGAGCATCTGTTGTGTCCCAGGGACCACTGTAGGGATGAGGGGTACAGCAATAAACAAAGCAAACTCCCTGCCCTCTTGGAGATGCCTTTCAGCAGAGAGGCAGATAGCAATGAACTAGACGGAAAAATGCATACTATAATATCAAGTAATGGTGTGCGCTATGAAGGAAAATGAAGAGAATGGGGGAGGGAGGGTGCCAAGCTGAGGGCACGGAAGCGTTCTGTTTTAGAGACAGGGAACAAAGAAGCCTTCTGGGATGAGGGGACCTCTGGCTAAAGACCCGAATGAAGGGAGGGACTGGCTACACAGATGTCAGTGAAAGGCATTCCAGGAAGGAGGAATGACGGGGGCGAAGGCCCTGGGCATTGGCAGGTTTAAGAAAGATGGAGAAGGCAGGTGGCAGGAGCATGATGGGCCAAGGGGGAGAAGAGATTGAAGAGGCATCAGGGGGCCATAATCCTGTAGGGTCTGGAGGTAAGGAATAAAGATCTTGGGTTTTATTGCAGGTGGATTTGGAGCAGGTGAGTGGTACCATGAAGTCCATGTTTCAGAGGGGTTTTCATGACTGTTGTGCTGAGAATACATAGTAACAGATGCCATTTCTGTTCCCCCCCTGGATTATTTCTATTTCTATTTGAGGACAACCAGAGAGGTTTCATGGAGGACATCCTATTATAAGAGCATGGGCTCGGGAATCAGACTCCCTGAGTTCAGATCCTGGTTCCGCTGCTCACTAGCCCTGAGACTTTAAATGATTTAATATGTGTAAGACTCAGCTTCCTCACCATAAAAATGGAGATAATCGCAACACCTGCTCTACAAAGTGGTTTTAAGGGTGAAATGTGATCATGCTCATAGAGTTTAGCAGAACACCTGCTTTTCTTTTATACCTGATTCTTTTTCATTGCGCTAAAATATAAAATTGACCATTTTAACTATTTTTAAGCGTATAGGGAAGTGGCATTAAATACATTCACTTTCTTGTGCAGCCATCACCACCATCCACCTCCAGAGTTTTTTTCATCTTCCCAAATTGAAACTCTGTCCCCAAGAAACACTAATTCCCCATTCCATCTCCCCGCCAGGCCCTGGAAGCCACCATTCTACTTTCTGTCTCTATGAGCCTGACTATGATAGGGACCTCATACGAGTGCAATTATACAGTGTTTGTGTTTTCTGCGACTGGCTTATTTCACAAGGCACAATGTCCTTAAGTTTCCTCCATGTTGTGGCATGTGACCACATTTTCTTCCTTTTTAAGGCTGAATAATATTCCACTGTATGCATTTACCACATGTTTATCCATTCATCCACTGATGGACAATTTGGCTTACTTCTACCTCTGGCTATAGTGAATCATGTACTTGTGTTCTGTAAGCACTGGACTTAATCTTTGCTGTGATTTTGGTCCTGATTTGTATAAGTGGTGGGAAATGGTAGGTCTTGGGACCAGGAGACAGGAGATATAAATTCTAGATTTGCATGAGGCCAACACATTTACTCAGTCTGAGCATCAATTTTCATCTGTAAAATGGTGGTGCTAATGCCTACTTCAGGGGTCTTGTTATACAAGTTTGAATTAGGGGGCGCCTGGGTGGCTCAATAGGTTGAGTTTCTGACTCTTGATTTCAGCTCAAGTCTTGATCTCAGGGTGGTGAATTCAAGCCCCATGTGGAGCCTATTAAAAAAAAAAAACTCAAATTAGGTATATTTTGCAAACTTTAGAGCTATGCTATCCAATATGGTAGCCACCAGCCTACCAAGCATTTGATATGTGGTTAGTATGAATTATGACATGAAGTACATGTGAAATACACTCATATTTTGAAAACAGTACAGAATAAAGGGAATGTGAAATATTCCATAATAATTTTTATATCAGTTACTTGTTGATTTAATAATGTTTCAGATATATTGGATTAAGTAAAACATTATTAAAATTAATTTCACCTCCTTTTATTTTTATGGTGACTATTAGAAAGTTTGAAAAGAAATGTGTGGCTTGGGGCGTCTGGGTAGCTCAGTGGGTTAGGCTCAGGTCATGATACCGGGGTCCCGGGATCCAGCCCTGCATTGTGCTCCCTGCTCAGTCAGCTGTGAGTCTGCTTCTCCCTCTCCTTCTGTGATCTCTCTCGTTCTCTCCCTCAAAGAAATAAATAAAATATTAAAAAAAAAAAAAAGAAAAGAAATGTGCAGCTTGCTTCATATTTGATTGTGGACACCTCTGGTCTAGAGTTCACCCAGCATTATCAGCCTAGGCTCAGCAATTTTCTGGGTGTTCCTCCCATGCTCTGTAAGGGTCTCAAAGGAGATTCTCTCCCAGAGCTCCAGGCGGACAAATGATTTACATCACTAAGGTGCTGCAGTCTAAATGGTGATCAATGTTTATGGCCTATGGAAGCTTAAACAAGCCGAGAGAATAGGCTCAGCCTTGCCGCAAATAACGTCCGGCTATTAACATGCAGCCTCCCAGTTCCCTCTACAAAGGGAGGTTTCAGCATCCCTACACTGCTGGGATTTGTGATTTAGCTCCGTGTTCCCCAGTGACAATAGATTTCTTCATTTCAAAGCCTAACTCCTACGGAGGCCAGGGCTGGGTGTGGGGGGTGGGGTGGGGAGGGCAGGCGATTTCCCAGCTCAGACCTCTGTGTATCACTAATTGTATTATCACAGTTTCTTTAGGGAAAAACCATGCTTTCATTTAGGACTTAAAAAGAAAGAAAGAAAGAAAGAGAGAAAGAAAAGACCGTAGGGAGAGTTAAGATTCGTTTGGTATGGTGTTTGGGTGAAATTGTTTTCCCCTATGGGGCAGAGGAGAAAAAGAATTTCTGTTTTGCAGCTGGAAGAGAGCTTTTGTGTACATACCCCTCCCTCTTCCCTCATTTTATCCCCCACTGATAGGATATTCAGGGAGCTGAGGCGGCGAGTGTTCGAGAGAAATAGAGATAAAGTTCAGAGCTCAACCCGGTGGAAGCAGAGGGACGTACAGCTCCTCTCTGGCCTCTGTGCACAGGGTCCAGGTGGGAGTGTGGGGGCGTGGCTTCCCCCAGGCCAGTGTGCTGCCGGAGCTGAGAGGCTGCGCCATAAAGCTTCCACTAATGCGTTAATACCGTTCAGGCAGACGCTCTGCCTTCTCCACTTTCCTGAGTGGCACAGAAGGCCCTGCTTCCTAGGATTTTTGTCACATGTGATCTTCTGGGTTGGGGTCTAGTTTCCAAGATGAGTCCCGGATGCTTCATGCCTTCTTGCTTTCACAGTTAGGGTGGTGGTCTTCCAGCAAGGGAAATCCCAGATCCCATGGTTGGGCTGGGGTTGGTGATGGCAAGGCTTTCCTACAGATGTCAAATTCTTTGTGAGGTCTGCATCCTGTTTTGGTGGGGGAGGCTCAGGCAGAAGGGAGATACACTGGCTGAGCAGTCAGAAGACCGGGCTCCATCAAGGTGTAAGCCACTTTGGCACATCCTGGTCTTTGGGTCTTCATCTGTAGAAAGAGAAAACAGTTCCAGCCCTGCCTACCCTGCAAAGTTGTTATGAGGACCAGGGTCTCATTACCCTGGTTATGAAAACAATTTGCACATTTTAAAGGGCTGTGTGAACTCAGGATACTCTTTGCTTTTCCTGCAACACCTTGCTTAATGACTTAATGGGTTAGTTTGCAAATATTTTTATGCCCTTACCATGTGCCAGGCTCTGGCACAGAAGTGAGTGAACACATTCCCTGCCCTTATGGAATTACTATGGAGAGGATAAGAGCTAAGGGGAGGGTAAGGTCAGGGACTGCAGGAACGCAGAAGTAAGTGATGTATCCCAGCTTTGGTGACTGGGGAGGACTTCCCGGAGGAAGTGACTTTTAAACTGGAATTGCAGGGATGAACCCATGTGGTCCGTTTTCAAGAAGTATTTGTTGAATGAATAAGATAATTAAACATGTCAGTAGCTTCAAGGATAACAGCCCCAGTGTTCATTTAGCAATTTATAGATAGGAATCTGACTCAGAGAGGTTAAGTCATTCCCTAAGGCATATGCTTTCTTCACCCTAGAGCATGTCTGGGAAGAGGCTCAGCTGAAGGCTATGGGCCACCAACGCTGCAGGCAGCTGGGGAATGGTGCCGAGGTTCTAGAGTGGGGAATGTTTATCGGCAAGAGAAACAATAGAGGGGTACACTGTGAGACCCAGCGTCAAAGGCCTACAGGCTCAGTGGTGAATCAGGCAGAATGTCAGCTTGGAGCTTCCCACAAAGTGAATGAAGAGTTTGGAGGGGGTGGCAGAGCTGGCATAGTAATCTAGGAGAGGGCGCAAGGATGAGGCAGATGGGCAGTTTCCATCTGGAGGTCTGAATAGGGGCGGTAAACCTCTGCTGCAGGTTAGGGTCATGGAGAGGGCCCAGGTCTTTGCTGGAGCAGGGAAGGGTAGTGAAAGTCAGAGTTATGGTTGTCCTGGGGCCTCCTCAGGTGGTTTTTCAGCCCCCTGGAACTGGGGGCTTGGAGGGTGATTAAGGCTTGACATCACAAAAAGCCTGGTGTTTGGATTAGCTGGTGTCTTGGGAAGGGATTGAGCCTTCAGGTGGTCCAGCAGTAAGGACAGGAGAGGCCCAGTCCAGAAGATGAAGTGGGAACTGATACCACCCTCTCTCTTCATCAAGGAACAATCTCCAGAGTCCCCAACCCAACTGCTGCAAGGGTGAGCTAATTTGGCCTCAGCTCCCACCGTACCAGTTTCCATGGATACGTTTCAAGCCTCAGTCTGGTCATCTTCAAAAGCATCAAAGGCAGCAAACCCCATCCGTGCATAATCTTTTGTTATAGCTGCACAAATAGCTTTTGTTACAGCCCTTCCCCCATCGCTCCCACCCATCCTCCCAACCAAAGAAACTGGGTTAATTGTGGCTCAGTCATCTAGTGACAGAAGCATTGGACTTTCTCTGGAAGTTTTGAAGATCTGAGTTTGAATCCCAGCCTTGTCATTTGTAAAATGCAAATAATAGCCCCTAGGGCATAGAGTTGTAGGGATTAAATAAGATAAATGTATCTGAAAATGCCTAACACGTTGTCTAACTAAATGTTAGTTTCTTTCCTCTTTCCTTGTCACTAGTGCTGCTCAGAAATCTGCGTTCTCCAATAGCACCCACAATCCACCCACAGCATTTCCTCGTGTGTCGCATGCACTTGATACTGAATTAAGCTGTCTTTGATGTCAGTTCACTTCCCCTGGTGGCTAACGTCTAGTGCTTTGACTGGAGCCCCATAGGGTATCTCTCAACCATTCTCTTTGCTGGCCGCCAAGTTTGGGAGGAACCAGTTATAGGGCCCTGAAGGTAAATGGACCAGTGTCTTTCTTTCCTTTCTTGAGGCCAAGTCTTTGCTGGGAGCGTGCAAAGCCACATAGAGGTGGGGAAAGTTCCTTGCCTCCTGAGAGTCTGTTCCAGCAGATGGTTCTGCTGTAGTTCTGCTTAGGAGGTTAATGGACACCAGATGTCTGGGCAGGCAAGCTTTCATTTTCTCCTGGAACCACTTAATTTGGCTGAACATCTGCCTTGGCTTCCAGGCTTTTCCGTCACCTGAGCTTCAGTACTGGTTCAGTCACCACCAGTGGACATCAGAGGAGCTCCCTTGCCCCTTTCCTCCCTCAGGGTCTTGGGGTATATCAGCCTGATTTGTAGGAGGTAGAGGTGGTGGTTCAGAGGGGACAAGAGTGGTCCATGGTTGCCTCCTGTCACTGTCCTTCATGTCTGGTCTGTTGTCACTGAACCTTCCTGTTGGAAAACCAATTTCAAGCCAACAGAATGGTGTCTGCCCAATTAGGGAATATGTCCATCTGGACCGGCATTGGCTGGCTGTCAAGGGCAGGGAGGTGGGGGGAGAGTCTTTGGAAGTGACTTGAAGGAGGTGTCTACATGCTCACTCCTCTTCCTGCCGCATGGCCTCCATTGATGCATTTCTAAACCTTTGATGGCTGATGATCTCAGGGGGTAGTTGTGACCCGATTTGTGCTTGGAAAGTAACATTTTGTTGTTGGTATCACTGGTTTTTAAGCACTGGCATGTGTCAGAGTGACCTGAGGAGTTTAGTAAGGCACAGACTGCTTGAGTGTCAGCAGGTCTTTGGTGGAGCCCAGGAATCTGCATTTGCAGCAAACATTCCAGGTAATGTTCATGCAGGGAACTTTAGACTATTCCAAGCAATGTGGTTTGGAACTTTGTCTTTTGGGGTTCTGGAATTTATTCTGCTTTCTATTTCAGGGATGCACATATGTATTCATTTCCTGTACCCCCCTTCTTTGCCTGGGCAGCTGCTCATCCGATAAGATCCAGATCAAAAATGGCTTCAACTGTGAGACCTTTTCTGAACATCCTTTATTGGGCAGAATGACTCACTTTCTCCTTTTCTTCCATAGCAGTTTGCAGGTACTTTTGTAGGACAGCACAACTCACGTTTATCATGGGCTTTTATGTGCTTCTTGAGGGCAAGGAGCTCATCTTCTTCATCTTTCTATTTATCATAGAATGTAGCATAATAGCATGTCATAGGCACCAGAAAATATTTATTGACTGAACAAAATAATCCTTGTGGTAAATATGGTCTTCATAAAGTATATTCAAAATAGTCTACTCTTAGAGTAAATAGGGTCTCCGTAAAGTATATCAAATAAGACAATTTTAGTTTTGGTAATATAGCTTATTTATCTTAAAAACAAAATATATTGTGGCATTTCAAGGACAAATACTTTTCTTCCTATGGTTCATGGCTCTAATCCCCAAAGGGCACAGTTAATTACCTTTCTGGCTAATGTTTTTTCATCCAAGCACAGAAAGGATGCCTTGCATATAACTGCCATATTATCAGTCCCTCTTTGATCAGTTCGCTTTTATTTATTTATTTATTTAAAAATTTTTTAAAAGTAGGCTCCATGCCCAACGTGGGGCTTGAGCTCATGACCCAAAGATTGAGTCGCATGCTTTCCCCACTGAGCCAGCCAGGTGGCCCAGTCAGTTTGCTTTTAAATGCCATTTTTGTGGATACTAGCCAACCTGTAACCTGTATGGCATTTTGTAATTCCTAAGGCCTTTTCTTGAAGACTTGATTTTTTTTTTCTTAAACATCTATGCTTTAATGTCTAGAGTACTATTAGCCTCCTGTTTCTTTTTTGTCATAGTTCCTCTGTTTAATACCTCCAGTTGCTTTCTTTCTCAGTGGCAGGTTTCCAGGGGACAGGTATCACATGTTTGCAATTGTTTTTGGACAGGGCTTGGCCCATCCAGCCCTAATGAAACATCTAGAGTGTTAAATACTTTATAAAGCACTTTCTCATCAGCTGTGCTTTGAGTTGGAAATACTATGATATCCCCTTTAGGGTCTCACCAGCTAGTAAGAGATATAGCCAAAATTTGAAGGCAATTTTACCCCCTTCTAGATTCTGTAAAGTTTTGCAGGCAAGGTAAAAACACCACCAGGCAAGGTAGGCACAGTGCAGGATTTATTAAAGGCACTCTCTGGTGAAGTTTCAGGGCTCAGGAGAAGGGGAGCCAGGAAAGTCGCTCCAGGAGGAGGTGGGCACCCTTGGGCGAGGTTCCGCGACTCTGGAAAGGGGAGTCGGGGCAGTCGCGCTGGGAGAGAGTTGGCAGGGGTCTTTTATTGGGCCAAGGCAGGGCATGGGCTCACATCCATATATGGTAAGGTATTTGGTGATTGGAGGGTATGGGGCGGGGTCTTGATACTTCTGTTTCCTGCATAGGTATCAGGTCCTATGGAGACGTGACTTGGGCATACATCCTTTTGGCGGGAGTGTCAGGGGTTGAGGAAGAGGGGGGAGGGGGCTGGAAGATGGCGGCCCCGGCGGTCATTTCTATTGTTCCTCCTGCATTCCCAGAGCCACCAACCCAACAGATACCATGCTTCCGAAAATAATCATTGCAGCAATATGTACAATAACAAACAAACAAAGGCACAACCTATATAATGTCCAACAGGAAGAGAATAGCTACGTATTGGATGACATCTTAGTCTGCTTGGGCTACTTTAACAAAACACCACAGATTGGGTGACTTAAAAACAAGATATTTATTTCTCACAGTTCCAAAGGCTGGGAAGTCCAAGACGAGGATGCCAGCATGGTCAGGTTCTCGGTGAGGGCTGTCTTCCTGGCTTGCAGATGACTGCCTTCTTGCTCTATCATCACATGGCAGGGAGAGAGAGAGAAAAAGTGAGGGAAAGAGAGAGTGTGCACACAGGCAGGGGGGCTTCAGAGCTCTGGTCTCCTCCTCTTTTTACAAGGACACTAATCCTCTCCTGGGGCCCCACCCTCAACATGACCTTATCTCAATCTGATTATCTCCCAAAGGCCTCACCTCCAAATACCATCAGGTGGAGGGTTAAGGCTTCAGCAAAGGAGTATGGGGCAGACACATACATTTACTTCCTAACAGATGGTCACAGCCATTTGATGGAATATTACTCAGCCCTTAGAGACAAGGCCTCTGAAGACAATATAGGACATGTAGACGTTTTTATTGGCATGGCAATGATATAAAATCTGTAAGAAAGGAAACACAAGAAAATGAATGCCATTCATTTGCAGGTGGGGGTAAAGTCCTGTGATTTTTTTTTTTTAAATTTCAGTCAGTGTTGCTAGAGCACCAGTGTTGGAAAACAAAAACACAACACCGAACACCCTCCCCATCCCCTACCTTTGCCACTACACATTTGTACTTTATTAATGCTTCTGAGGTGCTGATGAAGTGAGAACAACTTTCAGCTCCCAGAGAGCAAGTGTGTGTGCATGAGTCACGGGAGTGTGGTCTGATGCAGATGATTAAGCCCAAGGCAAATGCAGAATTAAGTAACTCTGATAACACAGCCCTGGAGCATCCTTCTTGGAGATTAAACCTTTCAGGCTTTTAGCATCTGAGAGGTGCTGGGGATGGGAGATAGCTGGCTTAGAAAGGAAAAGAAGGGGGGCACATATTAGATGGGGATGGGAAGGAAAATGCATCACATTCAGGTTAGTGCTCTCTTCTGAAATTGGCTGTCGCCTGGAGGAGCGGTGGAAACCGTACCATTACCTGGGGGAGAGGGCAGTGGGTCTGGCTGCTTCCTCTCCTTCTCTTGCTGGTCTTTCCACAGGCCGGGATTTTGGTTTTGTGTGCTGGCCTATTCTACCAGCTTATTGGTGTGAGTTTTCCTCCTCACTTGGTGACTGATCCTGTTTTACATTTGAATGACCTTCAAAACGTGAGGGCGGTTTTAGGCCTTCCCGAGAGGAGGAGGGACTGGCCTTTCTTCTCTTCTTCCCTTTCCTTCTACTCAATACATACCCAGCTCGCCCCTTTCCTGTGCTGGCCACAATGCTCTGTGCTGGGAATAGACAGATATGGTCTTTGCCTTCATGGAACTTAAAATTAAACACTGGTTATTTAGGAGTGGCCGTATGCTTTGTGGGGGCCCAGTACAAAATGAAAATGCAGGGCCCCTTATTTGAAAATTATTACGAATTTCCAGATAGCACTGGCAGAGCACCAAACCAAGCACCCTTTTGAGTGCTGGGCACTGGGTAACTTTATGTACGTAGGTGTGTCCAGGAAGCTGGCTCTGAAGATGTTTGCATAAGAAGAGGGGTTTATTCCTTCTGAATTGCCCTAGTCTTCCTTATCACTGTGGGCAGGAATCGAAGAGCCTCAGAAAAAGTGTTATCTTTGACTCAGTAGGCCTGCTTAGAGAGACAGTAGAACACAGGTAGAAGGCAGTATAAATATTAAATACCTTTTGGTTGCTTGACATATGCAGCTAGGCCGCATGGACATACATAGAATGTTCAACTTCTCTGAAAATATCTGGGCACAATCAAATATATGATAAAGGAAATCTTTGCCATCCAAAGTTTTGTCCTTTGGAGCAAATACATAGGCAGTGATCAGTCTAATGACTCTGGGCCTGAAGGGTTTTCGGTTGTTGTTGTTGTTTGTTGTTTGCTTTCTTGTTTTTTTTTTTTTTTAATAGCAGATATCATTTTTATTGATTTTTACATTAATATTTTCATGATTTTATAAAAGAATTAGTACAGTTTCTAGTCTTTATAATTTACCATTTGTTTTATGGTGCAGAATATGATTTAACTTGGTGAATGTCCTATATACATTAGAATTTTTTTAAATTTTTTTGTTATGTAGTTCAGCTGGTTGACAGTATTTTCTACTACTTTTTCTATTACCACTGACTTTCTGTCTATTTGTTCTATCACTAATGCTTTCTTGGTTTTTGAGAATAGTTTTTCTTTTTTTTCCAAAGATGTTAGTACCAAAGATAGTGTATTTTATGCAAATTTACCAGAAAGCAATTGTTCAGTGAATAACAAGATTATACCAGTTTACTGGTAAGTGTACTTAATCCCTGAACAATAGGCTTTGGTAGAATGCCTGTTTTGTATGGTAATGCAGAATAAGGAGTTCACCCCTTTCTGCAAAGCAATAGCCACCTAGCTGAAAGTGGTAATGGAAATCACAGTACTTAAAATTGGATAGGTTCACATCTCTCACAATGTCCTCTAGAATATAAATTTTAAGGGAGAGAGTCTACCTAAATAGTTTAATTGGACGAGTAAGTTTTTCAGGATGCTTCATACTCTGTTCCCCCTTCAAGATTTACCATTTGTATGACAGTCCCATGGCAGTGAAGAAGCCCTTAACACTTTGAACACAACATTATGTGATTGTGACGCTTGTTTTAAAAAGTAATAACTAGCAACTGTATCTCTATCTATGGATCTCCATATAGTTACAGAGGTATATATGTATAACTAGCAATCTATGTATAGAACAAGGGTTCTGAAGACTATGCTGTGGGAGACATTGGTGGTAAACTCACTCATAGACTTTTAAGATGCATGGCCTGGGGCTCACAGGATCTGGGTTTGAGACCCACTCACAACCATGAACAAGTTACATGGCCTTTCAGAGACGGTTTCCCTGCCCATTAAGTAATAATACCCGCATCATGCGATCATATAGATTAAATGAGATACTAGGTCTGAACGTTTTGTAAACTGTTCAGTTGTCCTGCAAACCATTTCATGGTTACTGAAATGATACTGAAATAAATTAGAACTATTGTCTCTATTTGTGAGTGAGTAAACTGAGGCCTAGAGAGGTTAAGAAGGGAGTCTGGGGTTCAGAGCCACAAAATGGCAAAGGCAGTCTCCTGAACGTATATTTAAACCAGCTCTGCTTGTAGATTTTAGTTCAGAAAACAGGCTACCTCTTTGCCTGATGAAACAGCCAGAGGCGGATGCTGGCATCAAAATGCCAACTTTTCCTCCCAGCTTTGCCATCTGATGTTAGCAGAATGATGAATTCAGAAGTGACAGATTTCAAGAGGATTTGTCTCCTTTGCAGGCCAGCACACCCTGTTATCTATATGAATCTCTTCTTCTTTTAAAGGATTGTATTTATTTGACAGAGAGCAAGAGCACAAGTAGGGGGAGGAGCAGGAGAGGGCGAAGCAGGAGAGGGAGAAGCAGGCTCTCCACTATTCTGGAAGCCTGATGTGGGGCTTATTCCCAGGACCTTGGAGATCATGACCAGAGCTGAAGGCAGACAGCTTAACCCACTGAGCCACCTAGGCGCCCCAATGAAACTTTCCTTACTGAAAACCATCAGTAAGGGTGATTTAAGAGTTGGTTTTTTTTTTTTTTTAAGATTTTATTTATTTATTTGACAGACAAACCACAAGTAGGCAGAGAGGCAGGCAGAGAGAGAGGAGGAAGCAGGCTTCCCGCTGAGCAGAGAGCCCAATGCAGGGCTTGATCCCAGGACCCCGGGATCATGACCTGAGCCGAAGGCCTAACCCACTGAGCCACCCAGGCGCCCCAGTAAGAGTCATTTAAAAGAGGGGGTAGCTTTTCCTGTCAGGAATAACAGGGGCTTGGTGCCTGTGATTTATTGAAGGCGTGCCCTTCAGGAAAAACCTGTAAGGGCAGAGGGCTTCAGGAGAGGATAGGGGGAGGAGCTGAAGGGGAAGAGGCAAGTCTAGCCTTGGCTTGATTCACTGGGGGCTCCAGAATTAGTTGTGTCACTGAATTGTTCCCTGGATGAGTGGGGGCGGCCAGACTTTTGCATCCCCCTGTCAGTCACTGGTCTCAGGCTGTCAGGGATGGAATGGAAAGTCACATCAGTGATGTGTTGGAACTGACTCCTAAGGGCTCACTGGAGACAACTGTCAAATGTTGAGGAGTTTTGTGAGCCACTATTAAAATTAAATTATATAAACAACGTTAAAAACAATAATAATAGTAATAGATTTTCAAAACTCATCATTTTTTTTTTCTTTAAAGATTGTATTTATTTATTTGACACAGAGAGAAAGAGAGACACATTAAGAGGGGAAGTGGGAGAGGGAGAAGCAGGCCTCCCACTGAGCAGGGAGTCCGATGTGGGGCTCGATCCCAGAACCCTGGGATCATGACCTGAGCCGAAGGCAGACCCTTAACGACTGAGTCACCCAGGTGCCCAAAACTCACCACTTCCTAATTATTTTACTTTTAATTACTGATTAGTTTTCTTTTGATGTTCTTGTAGTTATTTTTGCCTGCAAATACCTTTTTGGTGGAAATACCATGGGATGAAGGGCTGTTGTCTGTCACTTCGCAGCTCCACAGTCAGTGGTGTCACATTGGTAGCTTGGTGGGAGTATTTGCACCACGGAAAGTGCACTCGAACCAGGGCTCCCACCTTCCCCACTACCAGAGAGCGAATTGTTAAACTAGCACAGCGCAGGGTGTGATCCCCTGGGGGAGGCAGCTTCCACCAGCTGGTCAGGGAGGGTGGAAGGTGTTGAGGGGAGGGGGCAGCTGGAAGCCACGGGCAGTCAACACTCATAGCAGCTGAAGGGCCGTGCATGCATGGCCTGGGAAAGGGGAGCGGATGGGGCACCAATAGTGTCCTCTATACGTGGCAAGTCAGTTGATGCTTTCTCCATGTCCTGACTTGTAGCACCTTCTCTTCTGTTTTCTAAAGTTTCCATGGAGAGGAAGGAACAATGGAATGCAAGTCTGGAATCCAGCGTTCTGGCCTTGGCCTTGCCACTACCTTGCTGTGTGACTTTGGGAGAGCTATTTGACATCTGTTTCCTCACCCATGGAAAGAGGGATCGGATGACCTCTCAGGAGGCTTCCAGCTCTGCACAGCCTCAGACTGTTTGATCCTCTTAGGCTGTCTGACCTGACTGGGGAACATCACTAGAACCATGACTCCTGTATTTCCTACAGGATGTAACAAACGGAAGTTTCCTCTCTGATTCCAGGCCCAGAGGGCCAACAATAAAAATTGGTAACACTTATTGAGCACTTACTATGGAAAAAGCATTACAGGCCTTAGCTCCTCTCATCTCATAAATCAATCCTGTGACGTAGGTTTGGTTTGTTCTTTCTCTTTTACAGATAAGAAAACTAAGACCCAGAAATGTTAAGTAACTTGCCACAGCTAGCATGTGGCCAAATTGGGATTCCAGCCCCAATCTGCTTAATTCCAGAGCCTGTGCCTTCAACCATTTCCCATGTTCCCTTATTGGGAAACAATCTGTAAAAGGCTCTTGCTGCATCACGGTCCCCACTGGGGTTCCATTCCTCCTCTGCCTACTCTCTACCTTTCTCAGTCTAGGCACTCTTCTGGGGAGAATGGATTGGAAGCCTTTTTGCAGCTCAGGCCTTTGTAACTGTTGAATAAACAAGTGAAGGAGGAAGGCCAGGAGGGCAGAGGCCAGCTGTGTGCTTAGCCATTTGTCTGGGATGCACAGTGACAGGCGGGAGGGTCAGAGGAGGCTGGTAATGAGCGTCTCCCAGTGATGCCTCCCAAGGGGTGCTGCAGGCGCTCTGCGGCTGTGTGGGGCTGTTGGGGCCCTCGGAGCACAGCCAGGAGATGTGGGACTTGTCCTTGGGTTTAGTGATAGTTGGGCTCACCTTTACCCTGAAGGCCCTGCCGCTCTTCCTGGTGTCTGGGTCTGGGGCCAGGTGTGGAGGGACCATAGCTCACACTGACTCCTTGCCACCTGGAAACCCATGAAGTGCAGCTTAGCCCCAGGCCAAGGGGAGACTTTCTGTGTGGAACAAAGAGCCTTTATTTCTCATTCTTTCAATCAGTCTCATACACCTATTCCAGTGTAATCATCTGAGTCTTACCTCCCCAGTGTCTGGCCCAGAACCCCATCTTGGTGATTAAAATCTCCTCGTGTATCTGTGGGTTCTGTAAGTCTCTGCCACCCAACGCGGGCATTTCCTCTGCCTGGCTCCCCATTTCACAGAAGGCGCTAATGCCTTTCTTGTGATTCTGCCAGCAGAGAAATCAAGGTCAGGGAGATCTGCCAAGTACACGTTTTGGTGGTTTTTAAGGCGGAGCAATGTGTAAGTGGTCACTGAAGACAAGGGGCTGGAGGGATGTCTTCAAGGAGAGAAAAACAAAACAAAACAAAAAACAGTCGAAACAGCCTGTTTGCCCCTGAAGTTTAGAAATGAATGTACAGAAGGAAGCCAGGCTGTGCTTGGGAGTCAGGACACCCCCAAACATCAGCTTCCCCCTGCAGGATTTCCCATTTCAGTGACTGATGCTGTCATCCACCCTGTTGCTCAGATTGGAAACCTGGGCCTTATCCCTGACTTTTGCCTTCACCCCAAAGTCTATTTGGTGACAAAGCCTTGTTGTATCTATTTCCTGAATATCTCTTGAGTTGAGTGCTTCTCCATGGCCACCGCCCACTACCAGGGGCTCACCAGCTCTTACCTGGACTGGTATAGCATTCTCCTTTCTGGTCTTGGTCTTCCTTCCCCCTTCTTCCTGTCCCCTTCTCCCAGCCATTCCCAACTGCAGTCTGTGTGTATCTGACCTTGTTATGCCAGCCCCATATTAGAATCCTTCAGTTCCATAAACTACCTCCACGGTGAAGTTCAAACTCATTAGCCTGCCAGTTCTTCTTGCTCTGCTCTTACTTGACCCTCTGTGGTGCAGGTCCCCAAGATCACATGTAGATTTTTCCTTCGTCTTCCCCTCTGATTTACCCCAATTCACTTTTCCTTTCCTTCTAACGTCCTCCATGTTATTTCTTACGCTCCACAAGTAAATGAAACCTATTTTTTTAAGTTTTCACTCAAATTCTAGTTAGTTAACATACAGTGCAATATTTGTTTTGGGTGTTTAATATGGTAAATCGGTACTTCCATACAATACCCCCTACTCATGAGAAGTTGTAAGCACCTTTAGAGTGGGGAACATGAAGTCCATTTAAAACATGAAGTCCATTTAAAAAAAATGTTTATTTTATGTTGTTCCAATTACAAAAGTAATACTTGCTCATGGTAAAAACTTTGGGCCATGAGTTACATCTCAATTTTTTCTCTCCAGTGCCTTCCACATAATCGTCCTGGTGACCACAGGGTCTGGGTGTGGCCCTGCCCCCAGGTTGTTCCCTAAACCTCTCTGTGGTTGTGAATGAGGGTAGCCCATACCGGTGTTCCTTCCCATCCTCTTATTCCCTTCATTCCAGAAACCTGTGGAATGGACTGGGAGCCGAGAACATAGAATTGAGGCAAATGCAGACCCTGTTCTGAGGAGCCGAGGTTGGGGGGGTGGGGGAGGGGAGGCCAACTTCAGAGGGCACATTATGTGGTGTGGTAAAGTGTCTTGAAGGAAAGGTGTGGCAGTGTGGAGGAGGAGGAGTGACGTTTTGTTGCAGGAAGTAGAGATCAAGTAGAGATGGAATAGGGATGGTGGAGTCAGTGAAAGTTTCCTGAAGAAGTTGGCATTTGGGCCCGGACTTGAAGGAACTGAGGATTTTGCTCAGGGAGGGGAGGAAAGAAGTTTTCAAGCCAAGGTCGTGGAACAAAGGGGTGAGTGGCAGGGTATGGTCTGGGCTGGCTGAGCCCAAGGCTGTGGGCCTGTCTTCCTGCAAGATTCCCCAGTCCTCAGATGTGACACACCATTTGACTTTCCTTTGATCCCAGGCAGGGGTGATTCCCAGGGGGTTGACCTTGCCAAGCTGCTGGCCCCAAGTTCTGTTTTGGTCATGGGATTTCTTCATTCATTCATTCATTCATTTTTTTGTCCTTTGGCCCTGGGTATGTGCGAAATCATAATTCAGGCTCAGAATCGCTGGCTGATTAAAATGTGGTGGAAAAAAAGGGGGGAAATGTGCACTGAGACAGATGCCGAGCATCCCCAGGCACCTTAGCTGCATGCCAGTTTTAAGCCTATAAATACATTGATGGACACCTCTGTTCTGAAACAGCAAGCCCTGGGGATCAGAGCCAGCCAGTGCTATTCCATTATACCACATTTTTAGTTTGAAGGAGTCTTTTGACCAAAATGGGACTTTCTGGGGCCAACTTGTCATGTTTGAGATTATGAGGAAACCTGTGTGTTCATGCCAAGAGCTCAGTGTCCTACCTGAGTCCTGCTGACTCACCTGTTCTCTTCTCCTGTCTTCTAAATCACTCACTGCTGCTCCCTTCTCCTTTAGCCAGGACTCTTCACTCTTTACCCTCCTGCAGGCTTTAGGAGCTTTGAAAAGATTGCCAGGGCTTCCTGGGGTACTTTTCCAGTGTGAGTTGACTTTGTATGCATTGGTGAAATTACCAGAATCTTCCACTGGTTATGTGAGGATGTTTCTAAATCCAGTTTTTTTCTTTTCTGAATTTTTCCTCCTCTCTGTGTTTAAATCCCTTTGCCACTTATTGGTCCTGGGATCTTGGGCAGGTTACTTAACTTTTCTCGTGTCTCAATTTCCTATGTATAGTGAGGATGATCGTACCCCCCTTTCTAATTGTTCTGGTAGGAGTAAATGAGATTATATATGAAAAGCACTAATGTGTTTGGTGCATAGTGAGCACTAATAAATGGTAAAGAATATTTTGATAATCCATATCTCCAAATTATACTCTCAGGTCCATCTCCTATCTTAAACTCTGAATGGAATAATGGGAAAATAAGAGATAGAGGGAGACCTGGTTTTGAGTCTTGGTTCTTCCACCAAGTTACTCAGTGCTGTTGGGTAAGTCAGTTCTTCCTCTTGGGACTTAATTGGGTTACAGTAGCTCAGGAGTGACATATATGAAGAGGGGAGCCCTTCTCGATTTTCTCCCTCATTTCCTACTGGTTTCAGATATGATCTCAAAATCTTCTGAATACAACCCTCAGGCAGCCATGGTTAAATTGATTTAACCATTGATTTAACCAGCCATTGATTAAATGATGCCTGAGTTGACATCTGTTTTCTCTCTGGATTAGATGATATTCCAGCTTTGATACAGTGTAATCTTAAATAAAGGGGTGTGGGAATCCCTATTTTCAGGCTCCACAGGTAGTCCATCTTCTTATTGTCTTCCCATATCACTCTTCCCATTAAGTATGACAGTAGATAAAAACTGACTTCCAGAAGGGACTAGTAAGTATTTAACTCAAGATAGGCTGGAGCTTGCCCTCTCGGATGCAACATTTCCTATATTTCAGTTTTCTTTGGGTAATATTCAAGACAGCCCTACTGAAGATCTGAACACACTGTATCTCCCTTTGAATTTGGTTTTTAAATCAATAAGTATTCACATTTATATGTCCTGTTTTTGATGGCTTCTGCCCTCAAGGAGTTTATAACTTTATAGGGGTGAAAGAATAGTACAAGGATGTATACAACCAGATGCTAAAGTAGGCACTAAAATATACATTATAAGTCAGAGATAGGAAAACAAAACCTCGTTGCCACTTTTGTGAAAAACAAAAACAAAAACAAAAACAAAAAAACTTTGCCGTGGCAGACATAATTAATCAATCATGAGAGACTTTCCTAGCACACCTAGAGGCAGCTCAACAATCTTCTTGACACGTGTGTGGGCAGCCACTACCACAGGTCGGAGTTGGTGTGTGAAATAAAACCTGTATGTCATCCTGTTTTAGGTAAAATATGTAAAGCTAGCTACTATAGCAGAGAAATCTCAAAATCTATTTCAAACTCATTTTAAATTGTGAGGGAAGTCTCCACATAGTCATTCAGGGACCCAGGCTTCTTCCATTCTATGGCTTGGCTCCTCCTCAAGGCATGTGGAATCCTTTCCACTCAGCCATAGAGGGGGAAAGAGAGAGGGCCACAGCTGAGAATTCTTAATGGGCTAGGCCGGGAAGGGTATACACTAGTGTGTTCACCTTTCATTGGCTAGAGCTCAGACACCATGACCACACCTGTCTGCAAGGCAGGCTGGGAAATGTAGTCCAGCTGTGTGTGCAGGAAAGAGGGAAGAAATGCAGATATTGGTAGACACTAGCAATTTCTGCCACACACCCAGGAGTATCAGGAGACTTCTAAAAAAGTAGAGTTGTGGGACACCTGGGTGGCTCAGTCGTTAAGTGTCTGTCTTTGACTTGGGTCATGATTCCAGGGTGCTGGAATCAAACTCCGTGTTGGGCTCCCGGCTTGGCTGGAGGCCCAATTCTCTCTCTCCCAGTCCCCCTGCTTGTGCTCTCTCTCTTGCTGGTCTCTCTCTATCAAATAAATAAAATCTTAAAAAAAAAAAAAAAAGAGTAGAGTTGTCAGAGAAGGGTTTGAGAAGGGCTCCGAAAGCTATCTAAGACATGGCTATGTCGGGGTGGGGAATGGGAAGGGCATTCCGGGCAGTGGCAAAAGCAGGAGTAAAGGTTAGGAGTGGGAATCATTTGGGTTCAGGCAAAGACAGAAAGGAGACAAAATTGGCTAGATCTAAAGGTATGTAGGAGGAAATTCTGCATAGATGGGGTCGGGGGGTGGTGGGTCCTTGACTGTGATATTTCCTCTCTAAATGGCAGAAATTTGGACAAGTGTTTTATCTCCAGCAGAAGGGAGACACATTGTAGCCTCAATGATCTGATTCTTTCAGCTTCTGCTTTTTCCCTCTACCATCCTTAAATGAACTCAGCAGCCTATTGAGAAATAGCACCCTTTCCCAAGTTTCCTCAAAAACCCTTCCTTTCATGGTGTAAAGAGAATTTCCATTGAGAAGAGAATGAGTGGGCCAGGGAGCCAGGAGTGCTAGGTCTTCACCCAACTTTGCATCTCTTCTTATTTGCATTTATTATCATGCACTAACTATTCACAGAGAGCCTTGCCCTTTGTGGGTTCACATTAATTTAGATTGCTTTTGAAAAGCAATCAAGGAGGGAATTAAGTGATCATACATCAAAGGGAGAAGAGACGTGGCACCCAAGAGCCCAGATGCACTTTGCTATAATAGGCTGTGAACTTCCCTCTAGCCCAGGAAATACTTGTACCTCAGCTCTGCTAACACCTCTGCAACCCTGTCCATAGCACTTTGGATCAGTATGGTGGGGGGAGGTAGAGGAAGCATGTGTGGCAGATGATGAATGGGCTGAGACTCGATTCTTTCTCCTTTCCAGCCTTAGTTTCTACATCTGTAAAATGAAAAGGTGGATTAGATGACCTTTTCCACCCTTCCTTCTAGGTCTGCAACTCTGTGCCAGTCTTTTTGAAGACGTATAATTGCATAACACTACAAATAGACGGCCTAATTACCTGCGCATAATCCATAAGATTTTCCTTGCTCAGTCTTCCCATGGGCGTTATTAGGAACAGGAAAGTAAACTAATATTTCCCTGTTCTGCTCCTGTTTCAGTTATCCAGTGCTGTTCCTCTAGGCCGTGGATTTCTCAGCTGTTTCCTCTTTGTTTTATTTGGGGCCTTTAAAAACCTGTTTAAAGTGGAATATACAGAAAAGTGCATGTTCGATAAGTATGGTTTGATCCTTGCTTTTTAATGATCATTTTCTTGTATCTTTCTCTCCCTTACCAGCCATGTCTTCTGATTTGGGATGGACAATGAAACAAATCTCTCTTTCCCATAGGCCTTTCTTTGGCAGGGGGTTGTTTGCTAAATGAGTTTGGGAGACTGGCTGTGGACCTGGTTTCTGTTTCCCTAAGCTAAGCACCCTTAGAGTTAACGGAAAGATTTGTATAAGGCAGTGGGGCAGGGCAGGTTCCAGCAAGAAAGAGAGGATGAGGAGGACCAGGGCTGAGACAGCCCACTGCATTTGTCATTAGGACATTGGCAAAGGCGGTGCTTTTTTGAAGAGGAGAAAGGGAGGTGATGTGTGGAGAGATAATGGATGTGAAGTGCTCAGCAGTTTCTGTGTGTACTGGTGTGGTTTCTCCCTTAATTACCTCCCATCTACTCTCAATTCCTGGGTGACAGTGATTAAATCCTGCCCAGCCCATTCCTCAGTTAATCCCCTGACTGGGCTGCTGCTTTTTGACTTTTTATCTTGGAGGCACATTGCCTGTTAGAGAGGTTGCCATTAAAGCTCTATTTTTTGCTGGAGAAAAAGTAAGATTTGGGGAGAATTTAGTACCCACTGGCTATAGAAAGGGCTAATTAACCTTGCTCTGGGGCCGTCCAGATGACAGGCTGTTCCTCTGTAGAATAACAGATGCCCCTGATGTTTATTCAAGAGCAGCTTATTGATTGGACTGACTCAAATTGAGTAGATTTCAATAACTGGAAATGTCTACTTCAGGCTACCTAAGGATATGGTGTAATTATTCCTGGGGTCATATGTACATGCTTGGGTTTGGAGAGAGCTGGAGTTGACCTACTCAAGCTGATTCACATTTTCATTTCACATTTAGCTGAGGTTCTCCAAAGGACAGTTTCCTTACCTGTAAAATGAGGTAAGTAGTACATAGTTTGCAGAGTTATATGAGGATTAAATGAGATTATCTATCTCATGTACTTAGTATAGCTCTTGGTGTGTAGTAGGCATTCAGTAAGAGGTGGTATTTTATTTTACAGATTTTATTTATTTATTTGGCACAGAGAGAGAGAGCACAAATGTGTCGAGCAGCAGGCAGAGGGAGAGGGAGAAGCCAGCTCCCTGCTGAGCAGAGTGCCCGATGGGATGCAGGACTCTATCCCAGGACCCTGGGATCATGACCTGAGCCTAAGGCAGATGCTTAACGGACTGAGCCATGCAGGCACCCCAAAAGGTGGTATTAATGCCATTATAAGCAAGCATTTGTTGAGTGTCCCAGGTGCTATTACAGAATTTATAATACAGGACCCTGTTCTTAGGAAGCTGGCAATGTAGCAGTAACAGGAGAATCAGAACACACAGGAAATAATCACAAGATGGTGTTGTAAATATAGTAATAGAGGGGCACTCAGGATTCTGTGAGAACACAGAGGAAAGAAGAAGGGTTCTTTCTGGGTGAGGCAGACCAGCCTTCCCTAAAGGAGGAGTATCCTAAGTTAGACCTTGAAAGGGGAAGAGCGAGGATGTTCCTGACAGAGAAAACTTCGAAGTCCAAAGGCCTTGATGTTTGAGACAACTTGGTGCTCTTTAAGAAAGTGTAACTATCTCGGGGTATGTTGTGGAGGGGGAAGTGAAATGGGCTTGGTAATCATTTCTGCCAGCCCCAGAGTTTGAGGGGTGGTTGTGCTGGAGGGTGCTGAGCCTTCGGGTTTGGTTTAAAGTGGAGTGCTCCCACCAGTCTGCCTTGCTGAGCTCGGTGCGCCTACCCACTCCCATCTAATCCTCCCCAGGGCCTTTTGGGAGCAATCAGGCCTGGCATCCAGGACTCCTTACACTCTGCCTCCAATCCTTTTTCCCCTCTAATCTCAGACATCAGTATTTCTCAACATTTGCTCAGCGGCCCTCTTACAAACTGGGTGCCATCGGTCCACCTCCCTCACCTGCCGTCAGTCCAGTTCACAGATGGCTCCTTCTGCCATCGACCCTCCCTCCCTAGCCCCTACAGCCTTGATTCTCTCTGCCTTATTCCAGAACACAGGGTAGCTAGTGAGAGGCTCAGCCCAGGCATATGGGGTTAGAGAGGCACAGCCTGGTGGGAAAGGCACGGTGGGGTGTACAAAGGTGCCCAGTGTGCCCAAACGGGACTGGAGTCCAGGCAGGCAAGAGGATTCATGGTGTTTCTGAAACTACAGACTCTGCCCCACCCCACCCCCGCCCCACCTCCACCCCCCAGTAGGTGGATAGAATACTACAAAGGGG
Source organism: Enhydra lutris kenyoni (assembly GCF_002288905.1). Classification (NCBI taxonomy): domain Eukaryota; kingdom Metazoa; phylum Chordata; class Mammalia; order Carnivora; family Mustelidae; genus Enhydra; species Enhydra lutris. Next base: position 40,168,979 of record NW_019154094.1, on the reverse strand, counting down.
ACCTGGGATCCTTGGGAATCTAGGGCAAGGCCTTCTAGGGGAAGACCCCAGTCTGGTAAGAGCAAGGTACACCAGACAAGTGACTAGAATAATACCCATTCAAGGCTTGGGAACAAGGTAGGATTCTATTCTGTCTGTCAGGCTGGGGTTCACACTGTCGGAGCCACAGGGTGGGGCCTGAGCCTATTCCTACCTTCTGTTGGGAAGGGATGTTCTGGAGCTGGGGAAGAGGCTTGGGAGGAGAGGTGTCAGGGTAAGGAGCCAGGCTGGGCTGGATGACCTCCACCTTCTAATCTCTCATGCTAACTAGCTCTACTTTTAACCCTGTGCTGTTCTGTGAAACAAAATCATTTCAACTTATTGAAACAGGTTTTTGTGAAAGGCCATAACTGTGTGGCATATTATCTCCCTCACCTTGGATTCGGGCATCACCTTGCTCAGTAAGCTCTGTGTGTGAATGAGTTGCTTGGTTGAATGGCAGTGGGGATTGAGGGGAGGCACAACCCAGGGGGCCCTGGACTAGAGGGGACCCTTGGGAATGGAGGGAAATGTCTTCAGAGAGTGTTTTCCAAATGGCCCCCCAAAAGCATTCTGCCTGGCAACAAAGAGCCTTTCAGAATGCAGCTCCTAGAGGAGGAGCTTACAGCGGTGGGGGCACTCACTGGAGTGCTGGTCTTGGGCTCCACAAAGGAGCGCTCCACAAAGGAGGCAAGAAGCAGAGGATTGAGTTTCATTTTGGGGAGTATAGCTGAGGGGGGTGCGCTGAGGGCTGAGGGGCTGAAGCTGGGGCTGGGAGTGAAGGCTGAGGAGAGTGAGAAGGTCTTTAAGGACTGTTTTGCTGTGTGTGTCTGATAGCAAATTTGTGTTTCAGTATTAGAACACAGCTATGTGGGTGTAGAAAGATGTGCTCAACGAGGTTCCCAGGGAGATATGGGTTTTTAATTAAGAACAGCCTTAAATGACAAAAGTAATACACACTTACTGTAAAAATGGAAATATTATAGAGGTATATAAACCTTTAAATAAAACACTGAAAGCTCTTGCCACCCACCATACATCATCACTGTTAACACTGTAGAATGTATGCTCCTGGACTTGTGTGCGCATGTATGTACATGTGTGTATGTATAATCTTTTATATGCACATAAACATCTGTATAACAGACTATGACGGCTAACTTTTATTGAATGCTTACTACATGCCAGGCTCTGTAATGAGAACGAGGTGTTCTTTATTTTCATTACCTCATTTAACTCCTACATCTCTATGGAGTGACATGTTATTATAATCCCCATTCAAAGGGTGAAGAAAGTGAGACAATAGTAAGTTGCAAAGGTGTGGAAATGTGGCTGCCAGCTGCACGCTTTTCCCTGTCAGGGTGTGTGTTGTTTCTAACAAAGCGGGACCCTCTTTAGCTCTCTGTGCAACTTGGCTTCTGCTCTGGGCCATTATCTTGGCTCCTTCTCCTCTTCTCAGAGGTTCCCAGTTATGGCCTTTCCCTCTGGGCTTCGTGTGCTCAGTGACTCTCAGGGAAGGAAGGATGCTGATTGAGGATTGGTCATTACTGGATGAGTTTGGTAGACAGAATAATGCCCACCTCCCCCCCCAAAGGTGTTTACACCCTACTTCTTTGGGAACCTATGAATGTTACTTCATATGGCAAAAGGCTTCCCAGATGTAATTAAGGTTAAGACCCTTGTATTAGTTTCAGGGCTACTGTAACAAAGCATCAAAAACTAGGTGACTTAAACAACAGAAATTTGTTATCTCACAGTTCTGGAGTCAGAGATCTGAAATTAAGATGTGAGCAGGGCATCTGCCCTCTCTGAAGGCACTGGGGGAGAATCCTTTCTTGCCTCTTCTGGCTTTGGGTGTTTGCTGGCAGTCCTTGCTGCTCCTTGGCTTGTAGATGTATCACTTCAGTTATGTGGTCATCTTCTCCCTGTGTCTTCACATCTTCCTTCTGTGCATGTACGTCTCCTTTTTATAGGGAGACCAGATGTATTGGATGGGGGCCTACACAAATGACCTATTAGAGCCTATTTCTTTTTTTGTTTTTTAAAGATTTTATTTATTTGATAGAGAGGGAGAGAGAGCACACAAGCAGGCAGAGCAGCGGGCAGAGAGAGAGAGGGGGAAGCAGGCTCCCCGTTGAGCGGAGAGCCTGGTGTGGGGCTCGTTCCCAGGACCCGGAGATCATGACCTGAGCCGAAGGCAGAGGCATAACCCACTGAGCCACCCAGGTGCCCTGAGCCTATTTCTTTCTTTCTTTCTTTTTTATTTTTTTAAGGCTCTAAAACTTTTATTTAGTACTTGGCATTTGCATTCATCAATCTCTTCTAAACCCTGAGCCTATTTCTAACTAAGGTCACATTCTGAAATATTTGGGGCTTAGGACTTCAACATGTAATTTTTTTTTTTTTTTTTTTTTGGAGTGGAGAGACACAATTCAACCCATAACACCCTTAAAATATGGAGATTGTTCTGGATTACCCAATAGGTCCAGTCTCATCACATGAACCCTTAAAAGCTGAGAACTTTCTCTGGCTGGAGGCAGAAGAGAGATGTACCAGAGGAAAAGTTGGAATGATAGGATACACTGCACCAGCCCTGAGACATAGGGATGCTATATAAATACAAGGATTGGAGAGAGCCCTCTGAGAGCCAAAGGCATCCCTAGTTGGCAACTGGCCAAGAAATGATGACCTCAATCCTACAGCTGCAAAGAACTAGGTTCTGCTCCAACCAAAATCCACAAAAATGTGGACTCTTCCCAGAATCTTCCCATAAGAGCTCATCCAGAAGACACCTTGATTTCAGCCTTGCAAGACCCTAAGCAGATAACTGGCTGAGTCAGCCTGAACTTCTGACCCACAGAAGTGCGAGATAACAAATTTGTGCTGTATTAAGTTGCTACATTTGTGGTCATTTGTCCCAGCAGTAATCCAAAAGGACTACAGTCACCTTCCCATTTCACTGGCCCTTCAGTGCCTAAAGCCAAAGAAATGGCCGATGTTAGGAATTCTTTGGTGACTCATGTCTGCTTTCTTGGGTCTTGGAATACTAATACCATTTGTCTTTGCAGAATGTGATATCTCCCAATATCTTTCACACAAAATTTCATTGTACCTTCTAGTAGCCTTGTGAAATGTAGGGATATTATTCTTCCTATTTTACAAAGAAAGAAACTCAAATTTAAAGAAGCAAGTGCCTTACTCATGGCTTCAAGGACTGGGATTGCAAGCCAGGTTTCCTGCTTCCAAATCACATGTGCTTTTTGCCACAGCCCACAGCTGCCTCCATTTCCTAAAACATCTGTTGTCTGCGCACAGTGACAGCTATCCAAAGGGCTGGGCTCCCTTGTGATAATGTTGAGAGCTTCCTTTTGCTCAAGCTGAAGCCAGTGGACAATTTACTTGGGATGTTAAGGAAGGAATCAATTCTTGCTGTTCGTGGGAGGATGTTGACAGGTGCCTGCTAATGCCTTTTTCACTTCAGGTTCTACAGTGGGAAGGGTGGTAAGCTTTTGGAATTACAGTTCTGATGAGAGAAACTCACTGGGAATTGCACTGGCCAGGAAATGTATTCACAGAGGCCATGAGAGTTACACCAGGATTTGGAAAATGAGCAGGGCTGAGAGAGGGTGGCTGTGTTTGGGTTTCTGGTGTGATTGCAGGGTAGGTCTTTTGCCCACGCCTTCCGACTGCAGTTGCTTTGATAAAACTTGCAGGCAGGAACTGGGTCAACCCTGAAGTGACCCGCCCCACCCCCAGGTCCATCGTGGTGGCTGAGGGTACACCATGCGGTTGCCTCCTTCTGCAGCCAAAAGAACAGCGGTGGGAGAGCAGAAGGGCAAGGGGAAATATAGGCCGAGAATAACTTCCTGCCCTGCCTTGCTTTCTGTGGCTTCCCCACTAACCCACTGTAACTCTTATTAACTCTCTTTGTCTTTCCGTGGGTGGGAACCAAAGAGCCTGTCTTTTGAGGGCAGCTGTGTGCCTATTAAAAGTTCCTTAGCAATTTCCTCTTACTCTTCTTGAACCTGGGGTGTCCCCTCCTCAGTCTTGTTCCATGCATGCCCAGATGACTTGCAATGTATCTTCCCCAAGCTGCAACTCTCTTGGGAGCTGTGAAAGCCACCATACTCCTTTTCCCCTGCATGCCTTGGGGTGCACACTGTGCTAAGTGCTGTGGGGATATCCTGGAAATGTTGGCCTAGTAGGCTTTAGCCTTGGAGGCAGCATGGCATTGTAGAGAGAACTCAAGTATTTATTAAATAGCTGATGTGTGCCTGATCCTGTGCTAGACCTCAGAGACATGACACCCAGCAAATAGCCAGAAGATTGTGTGTGAGTCTTGGTTCTGCCCTTTGTTAGCTTGTGGCTCTGAGTTGGTCACTTCACGTCTGTGTCACAGTCATGTCTCACAAAGACTGAAATGGCACTTTGAAAATATGTTGCAAACTATAAAGCTCTTCGGAGGTGATATTGTTACTTAATGATTCCTCACTTGATTCTCTCAATTATCTGTGAGGTAGGCATGACAGCACTTGGCACACCCATTTTACAGATGAGAGAGAAAGCCTCAGAGAGGGTACAGAGCAGGAGCAGGAATAGCCACCAAATTGTTCAGCTTCTTAGTTGTGGGCTTCTTCTTTTTTCTTCAGATTTTTATTTAAATTCTAGTTAGTTAATATGTAGTGTAACATTAGCTTCAGCAGTAGAATTCAGTGATTCATCACTTAAATAGAACACCCAGTGCTCATCACAATAAGTGTCTTCCTTAATGCCTGTCACCCATCTAGCCCACCCCCCACCCACCTCCATCTACCCTCAGTGTGTTCTCCATTGTTATGAGTGTTTTTTTAAATTTTTTTTTTAAGATTTTATTTATTTATTTGACAGAGATCACAAGTAGGCAGAGAAGCAGGCAGAGAGAGAGGAGGAAGCAGGGTTCCTGCCGAGCAAAGAGCCCAATGTGGGGCTTGATTCCAGGACCCTGGGAGGATCATGACATGAGCCAAAGGCAGGGGCTTTAATCCACTGAGCCACCCAGGTGCCCCTATTAAGAGTGTCTTATGGGTTGCTTCCCTCTCTGTCTCTTTTTTCCTCCCTTCCCATATGTTCATCTGTTTTGTTTCTTAAATTCCACATGTGAGTGAAATCATATGATATTTGTCTTTCTCTATTTTGCTTAGCATAATACACTCTTGTTTCATCCATGTCACTGCAAATGGCAAGATTTCATCTTTTTGATGGCTAAATAATATCCCATTATATACATATATAATCCATTCATCTTCTTTATCCATTCATCTGTCGATGGACACTTGGACCCTTTTCCTAGTTTGGCTATTATTGGTAATGCTGCCGTCAACTTCACTGTGCATGTGTCCCTTCAAATCTCTATTTTTGTATCCATTGAGTAAATACCTTGAAGTGCAATTGCTGGGTTGTAGGGTAGTTCTATTTTTAACTTTTTGAGGAAACTCCATACTGTTCTCCAAAGTGGCTGTACCAGCTTGCGTTCAGTTGTGGGCTTATTCTATTTTACTGTGTAGCTGTATCCCCAGGAGTGACAGTGTTTGATGACATTTTCAACAACAGCATTAATAACTGACATTTATCCTATGCTCACTTTGTGCCAAGTACTAGCTTAAATCCTTTACATGCCTATTATTTTAAAGATTTTATTTATTTGCAAGAGAAAGGTACGGAGAGAGAGAGAACACGAGTGCGTTGGGGGTGGGGGGTCAGAGGGAGAGGAGACTCCCCACTGAGCAGGGAGCCTGATAGGGGCTTGATTCCAGGACCCTGAGATCATGACCGGAGCCGAAGGCAGACACTTAACCGACTAAGCTAGCCAGGCGCCTCTACTTGTCTATTATTATCCCCACTTTCCAGATGAGAAAATTGAGGCTCAGCAAGGATAAGTTATTGGCCCAAGGTCACTTTTCTAGAAAGAGGCAGAGGCAGGATTCAAATTCAGGTGTGTCTAACTCCAGAGCTTTGACTCTGGAATCTAAGCTAACTGCTTATCCACTTGTGCACCCCAGCCTGACATGCATGAAATAACCAGAAAGCATACAAGAGAGTAGGAAAGGGGTAGACAGGTAATAGTTCGTGCTGCACATGCACTCACACATGAAGGTGTGACCCAGACAGGAGAAACCTCGAGAAGGGCTGGCTTCCTGCATCTTGCAGTTATTTGGGAAAGCGGATCTTGAGCAATGGGCAGGATTTAAAGCTTAGAAGGGCGGAGGCTGGTCTGAACAGGGGACCTGGGGGAAGAAGGGAGCCGGGGAGGGGATTCTGGCTAGTGGGTGCATGTCAGGGAGCAGTGGGAGATGAGATGGGCTTTAGCTGTAGCAACAGAGGTGAAGTTGGTTCCAACAGCCATTGCAACTGTGGCCTGAGGGTTAGCCCCATTGCCCACGCCCTGGCCACTAAAGGGAATTAGTACGCAGAGATGTCTCTGGGTCTGGGGTGGAACAGAGATCATGCCCTCATTGTGTTTCTCTTCCTGGGGCCTTGAGGTTAGAAAAGAAGGTGCACAGAGCTGCTTCACCCTAGAGCTGGGGAGAAAGAGGAAGAACAGAGGGGTCCAGGTCAATGGGAGGCATCGGGAGTGCTTGGTATGTCCTCAGGCTGCTCGAGGTCTTGTGCTGGATAGTTGTGGGAACCCTGGTCTGGGAGTCCAGAGGCCCAGGTGTTGTGCTCCTGCCTACCTTTGTGAAGTTGGAAGATTAATCTTTTATGGGCCTCAGTTTTCCAACCATTGACTTGAGAGATGTTATCATTAAAAACCACTGGATGCAAGCGACAGAAACATAATTCAGGCTGGCAGAAAACAGGGATTTATTGACTCATGTGATTGAAAAGCCCAGGGACAGTTCTGATTCTAGGGAAGGTTGGATCTGGATGTTCAAATGGTATCTCTGGGTATCTTTTTTTTTTTTTTTTTCATCTTTTGGCTCTACTCTCCTCTGTAATGACTTTTGTCACAGGCAAGCTCACCAGTCGAGATCTCAAGGTGACTCCCAGCTGCTCTAGGTGTATTTACTCTTCTATCAGCCTTGAGAATGAGGGAGAGCATCTATTAGTAATTCCTGTAGAAGTCCTAGGATGGATGCTTTCTGGTCCTCCTTGGTCATGTGCCCATCTTTGAGTCTATGCCTCTGGTCAGGAATGCCTGCCTCTCATTGGTCAGACTGGGGTCACATGATTATTCCTAGAGTTAGGGGTAGAGTTAGTCCCACAGAAACCACCTGGAGTGAGACTGGGAAGGGATGATTTCTCCAGAGGAACATAGAAATACTGACACCAGAAGAAGGGGGAATGAATGTCAGGCAGGTGAAACTTCAGATATCCTCTTCAGCATCCAAGGGCTGGTCTGACTGTCTCCAAATGTAGCCATTGACTGTGGGACCCCTCTAAATTGTGTTAGGGTCATAGAGCCCTTTGAGAATACCATGAAGGCCATGGGCCTTCTCCCTAGAAAGACAAAGTTGGAACTTCCTGGCATGGCCTCTGAGGTGGCAGTCTTTCCTGCCCGCCCTACCCCCAAGGTACCCAGCCAGCCGCACTGACCTCTTTGATATTCCTTACTCACCCTGCTGCTCCTTCCTACAGGCCTTGATCTCGTTGTTCCCTCTGACCTCGTAAACACCTCCTCTTTATATACTTTCATCACATCATGAACGTCTCCTCTGTCCCTATGTCAGTGCGGCAGCTGTAACTTTTTTCTTAATATGATTATTGGATTAATATCCATCTCTATCACCAGAGCAGAAGCTCCATGGAGGAGGGAGTTGGTTCTGCTTTCCTTCATATCTGCAGCTCCCAGCAGAGTGTCTGGCATGCAGTTGGTGCCCAGTAGTAAAGGGGTGAATGCTTGCCCTTCAGCACGTATTTTTCTTTGAATTTTTTAGTGGTGTACACCTCCATAGAATCAGTCTCTGGACTTCAGGTTCGGAATCTCAGAATAAAAAATGGAAAAATCAAGGCATTGGACAGTTAGCTCTCTTAAAGCAGGGCCGTGTGAATGAGGACCTTCCAGGCCAGCTTTCCTGACAATCTAGGAGCTATTGACTTAAGCAGAGTCCCATGGATGATTAGTTCTGGGTAAAGCTATAGTCGAATACATTTGGGGAGTTCCACCTAATCTAATATATCCTGCTCTTGGAGAGCCACAGCATACATTAATAAAAGGGATGTGTTGGGGCGCCTCGGTGGCTCAGTGGGTTAAAGCCTCTGCCTTCGGCTCAGGTCATGGTCTCAGGGTTCTGGGGTTGAGCCCCACAGCGGGCTCTCTGCCCAGCAGGGAGCCTGCTTCCTTTCTTCTCTCTCTGCCTGCCTCTCTGCCTACTTGTGATTTCTGTCTGTCAAGTAAATAAATAAAATCTTAAAAAAAAAAAAAAAAGGGATGTGTTTTTCAAAATTATCATTAGTATAACTACCACTTGTTGAGGGCTGACCTGACAGGTACCTTAGTAGGTCCTTCTTCTGTATTTTCACATTTAATCTCATAATAGCTTTGTATAATAGATGCCATCCTAACTTCATGTTACCAAAGAGAAATGAATGCTTGGAGAGTTTAAGAATTCCAAGCTATCTTCTAGGAGGTGGTGGATTTGCAGCTCAAACCCTGGCAGTCTGATTATGTCCAAACTCCTTAATCACTGAAGATATGAGGAATCCTATGGTAGGATCAGTTTACCTTTGTTTAACTCATATTTGTTGATAATGGAACCCCTTTTCTCTCTAAGCACTTGGAAGGATCTCAAGGATCACACCTAGTTTGGGATGTGCTCGGGAAGTACTGATTCATGTTGAGTAGGATTAAGACAGGTAGGAGGTAAGCCTGCCACTGGGTCAATTCCACAAATGTTCTGGAGCACCCCCGTGCCAGGCATGGTGCTGAAACCATGAGCACAAAGCCACATCCTCACTGGCCAGAGCTACCCAGTATCTCACTCATCACCATAGCAGACCAGAGCCTTGCTCCTGGGCTGCTCCACCCAGAGCCCATGCGTCTCAGGGTCTTTCTGGGAACACTCAGCTGTGCCTTCCCTTAGTGGAGTATTACCCTGGGTCATGTCCACGAATTAGTTCATAGCAAAACACACCTTCATTCTGTAAATGTTGTTTATTGAGAACCTTCTGTGCTCTTGTACCTGTGTAGGGCCTGGGGATATAGAAGCAAATAAATGCAGTCTCATTTCCCAGGACATCTATTGTCTACTGGGGCGGGGGGGAGAGCGCAGTTTGGTGCACAGGAAACCATAATAAACCTAAGTACCAGATAAACTGAGAAGTGCCCCATTAGAGAGACAGACCACCGTGCTATAGGAGTTCTGAGATATGAGTGATTGCTTCCTTTGTTGTTTTTTAAAACAAATTAATTTTGGTTTGAGATTTAAGCTCATGATGCTAAATGATGCTGGAAGATCTGGACAATGGGCAAACCCAGATGTCTGGTTGGTAGCAGTGAGTGACCATGTGTACAGAGGCATCCTGGGGTATTCCTGCCCACCTGGGCAGGGAGGGACGTGGGACTGAGGTGCTGGTTTGCCAGGCTCCCTTTAGCTGGGCTGCTGATCACAGCTAGGCAGTGCCTGCACGCACAGAGTGCCATCGCCCACTGCCCCTGCATGCTGATCTTTAGGCCACAGAAGGACACCTTCATACTGTCCAGCGTTGCTGGGTCACTCCATTCCCCCAGATTACTCAGATGAGCCCTCAGAGACAGTAGGCTTTTTATTTCACCGACCTCACCTGTCAAATGGGAGTCAAGATTCCTCCTCACAAGGTGCTGGGAGCATCAAATGAGAGGAAATACGCAGAGGAGCTTTATAAATGTTGCGTATTGTTGGAGAACTGTCAGGGACCTGGAGGAGTCCCATGGAGGAGAGGCAGACGGTTCTGGTCCCCTCTGCCCCATCTTCCCTCTAGTGCATTATGGACAAGGTCAGGTGAGGATGAATTTGCTTCACGGTTCCTGAAGCCTCATGTGATCTCTCACGTCTGGGTCTTTGCTGGTGCAGTAAATGATCATTGTGAAGATTCAGTGTAGTGCCTGCCTTGATGGCCTACCAGATGGTGCTGGTTCTTGCTACGGCCGCTCTTGTTCTGTTCCCTCTGCCTGCAGTGTACTTCTCTCTCTTTCTACCTCTTCCACCTGGCTTCCCCTCCTTCCTCCCTCCTATCCTCCCTGCCTCATTACTTATTTGGTAAACACTTCTTTCTATTTTTTTAAATTTTTTTATAAACATATAATGTATTTTTATCCCCAGGGGTACAGGTCTGTGAATCGCCAGGTTTATACACTTCACAGCACTCACCATAGCACATACCCTCCCCAATGTCCATAACCCCACCCCCCTCTCCCGACCCCCCC
>NW_019154094.1:40069725-40158480 GCF_002288905.1 Enhydra lutris kenyoni | reverse complement strand
TTGGCAAGATTTCATTTCTTTTGATGGCTGCATAGTATTCCATTGTATATATACCACATCTTCTTTATCCATTCATCTGTTGATGGACATCTAGGTTCTTTCCATAGTTTGGCTATTGTAGACATTGCTGCTATAAACATTCGGGTGCATGTGCCCCTTCAGATCACACTTCTTTCTATTTTTAATTATTCTTTTAATCATGATACAATGTACATAACATAAATTTACCATCTTAGCCATTTTTAAGGGTGCAGTTCAATGGCAATAAGGACATTCACACTGTGGTGCGACCATCCCCACCATCCACCTCCAGAACCCTTTCATTTTTCCCAGCGGAAACTTTGTCCTCATGAAACACTAACTCCCCATTCCCCTCTTGTCTCAGCCCCCTAATGTCTTTAGGATGTTTTAGGACAACATGGAGGCATGTTGTCACTGGTGCCAGAATTTTCTTCCTTATTTTATACCTTAATATTCCGTCATGGGCATCAGTCTCATTCTGTTTATCTGTTGACCCACTGATGGACACTTGGGTTGTTTCTGCCTTTTGGCTGTTACGAGTCACGCTGCTGTGGGCATGCACATGGTCGAGCACCTTTGGAGCACCGTCACATACCTGGTACTGTGCTGGGTGTGGGGGCTGTGGTGGGAAATGAACTTTGCTCTCTAGCTTGTAGAGCTTAAAGCTTCTGGGCGTGATATTAAAAAGCAAATGAGGCAATGCCTACCATATGAAATTTCTATACATCCTACGAAGGTAATGAGCAGCATCTTGGAGAGAGAATAACAGCAGGTACGGCGGTGGGCAGCCAGCATGATGAAGAGGTCTCGGGAGGTGGCCTGAAGGGTGGGGGTGTGTGGGAAGGATTAAGGGGTGGAGAACGGCATTCAGGCAGAAGGAACAGCGTGTGTGAAGCTACCGAAGAGCAGGTGGGTTGGCCATTTGGAGGAGTTGGAACAAGCTCAGTCCTTAGATTGTCCCTTTATTGTGCTGTCCTCTCGGGAGCATCCTGCCCACCCCCAGGCCCAATCGATTACTTCTGGCCCATCCCACTCTCCACCCTTGTGCTTATTCCAGTCCATTCGTACTGCTCCTTTGTTCAGCTGTTTCTCTTCCTGGACAGTGAACTGGTTGAATGTAGGAACTAGTGTTTGATTTTATTTGGGGAGCATGCTTGCATGTCTTGGTAGGTGTCAGTGAGTCTCAGACCCCCCTCTGAAAGGATGTCTGCTGTTTTGTTGACGATTCCCCAAGACCATCAGAACAAGGGGCTTTCTGCCATTTGGGGCCTGCCAGAGCTGGACTTAGAAGCAGCATTAGCACATTTGGCTCAACACGGAAGCTCTTCCTCTGTGCCTTTGCCCATGGCGTGCCGAGCACTTGCAGATTTCTGCGTGCAGCGCTGCCGGTTTCAGCCGACCGAAGCTCTCCTGCCCTGTTGTCTCAGAAGCAGGGAGGGTGTGAAGCATCTTGCCCACAGCTGGGCCAGATGTGGCCAAACCTCCCCTAGTGGCATTTGCCCCGGTCTGCAGATGTCCAGGGCTGCTGTGCCAGCCGAGTGGACTCAGCCAGCCGTGGTGCAAAATGCTCGGGGGTTAGTGGCCGTGGGCCATGCTCCGCCACCTTGGTAGCTTCCCAGCTTCCTCTCACATGACCTCTTTCTCTGTTTACTTCTCTCTGGCCTCCCGGCCTGCGGCGTCCCCATGCCACCTCGAGTCTGATCTGCTGCACTAAACGCAGCCTCTGCAACAGCCCCTTCATGGTGGCCTCATTCCAGAGTGTGTGCTGGCTTTGGCTAGCCCTCCTAGCTCATGCTCCTCACCCCCCACCCCAGCCCTCTCAACCACTGTGAGTGAGGGATCTGTGCGCTTCTCTTTCTAAACCTATGACGTTGTATCTGGGGCTCCTCCATTGAATGCCCACCAGGGGACTAGCTCCTGGTGTGTGTGTGTGTGTGTGTGTGTGTGTGCGCGCACGCGCACGCGCGCACGCATGCACACACAGAAATGGGTTAATCTTGAAGTCATGGGATAAACATTCCACAAAGGCCTAGCCCAGAACTTGACTGAAAACAGATGAGTGAGGTAGACATGAGGGGAGGCAGACATGAGCTGGGGGATCCAGGCTCTGAGCACCCCAGAGAGCTGGGGAAAAGCATTTGTTATGGGTTGAATTGTGTCCCTCCAAGAGATGTTGAAGTGCAGGCCTCTCATTTACCTGTGAATCTGACCTTATTTAGAGATAGAATCTTTGCAGGTGCTCCAGTTAAGATGAGGTCATTAGGAGGGGCCCTAACCCAATACGACTAGTCCTTATAGAGAGGAGAAATTTGGACCCAGACACACACATACACAGGGAGGGTGCTATGTGAAGATGAAGGCAGAGATCATAAATCAAGGCATACCAAAGATTTCTAGCAGGTCCAGAGAAGCTAGGCAAGAGGCAAGGAACAGATTCTCTCTCACCACGTCCAGAAGGAACAATCCCTGCTGACACCTTGGTCCCAGACTGTAGCCCTCAGAAGAGAGGCAATACGCTTTGTTGTTTAAGCCCCCGGTCTGCAGTACTTTGTTACGGCAGCCGCAGGAAACTACTGCAGTACGCGAGCACCTTCAGAGCCTCTCTCCACTGATCATGGGTCACTGTGCTTGAGCTGTTGGGTTTCTTCACCTACTATTAATTTGGACACACGGAGGCTATTTTAAGGCATCCAGGCAAAAAGTTTAATAATAATAATTTAAAAAAACTTTCAATAAGACTAAACAGAATTTTAAAATTTTAGAAAGATTTTATTTATTTGAGAGAGAGAGAGGGAGAGGGGAGAGAACACGAGCTGCGTGGGCGGAGGGGCAGACGCAGAGGGAGAAGCAGGCTCCCTGGCAGAGCAGGGAGCTGGATGTGGGGCTGGATCCTAGGACCCTGAGATCATGGACTGAGCTGAAATGAGAGGCTTGACCAACGGAGCCACCCAGTTGCCCCTCTAATAGGAATTTTAATAAGAAACTTGGATATCTTACCAACTGTAGAGCTTGGCAAGGGGCAGTCAGACCAGTAATCCCACGTATACTTTCATAGGGCTTTCCAATTTACGGAAGGCTTTGGTATTTGTTATCCATTTGACCTTCAGGACAACGAGGAGCATTCCCATTTTGGAGAGGAGAACCTGAGGCTCATAGATGTTCCCTAATTGTCTTCAGTGGCAGCACAGGATTTTAAACATTGGCGTTTTGATTTCTGTCTTGCGTCCTTTCTGTGCCCTCCCAGCTGCCCTTGAACTTGGAGCAGGTGGGACAGCTCAGGGGGCAGCTGTGCCCTCACCTGGTAGCCTGAGGACTAACACATTCTGTTGATCCCGTTTTCAGGAGTGAGGAAGAGGGGACATCAGCTTGCCAGGACCTTTCCAGGTTCTCCTAGGGCTCCATGGTGGCCGGGGGCAGGGAGGAGGCTGTGGGGTTCTTGGGGCCCTGCTAGAGCAATGTCCTATTGTGACAGGGGGCCTTGATAGAGTTCTTTACAGCAGGACGCAGCAGGTCGGAGCTGGCTGCCCAGGGGCAGACTGGCATTCAATAGACATGAGCTGCCCTGCCGTAGAGGGACTGAACAGAACCAAATCTCATGGCCCAGACCTTACCAAGCTGGAGCATGATGACAGTGTGTGGCCCCGGGCCACTTAGTGGCACTCCTCAGGACCTTGAAAGTGCTTGTTTCTTACTAGGAATCTGAGGCCTGATTTCAAGCCTCTTCAGAGTATGACCTTGGGCAAGTCCGTTGAACTTACCGAACCTCAGGGCCCACACCTGTGAAATGGCGGGATGATCTTGCTGGCAGAGATGAGGAGGAAAGCATATGGTGGGAGCACTTTACAGTGATTGAGCTCGGTGTTAGCCGTGATAATACGAAGAGTGAATGTCGTGAGTCTTTGGGGAAAAGGCTGTAAATCTGCTGCCCCTGAGGAGCCGTAAAGCACCACTGGCAAGTGCTTAAAGGCAAGTCCTGCTCTGCTCTGCTCGCCTGTCTTTTGTTGTGTCAGGGTGTGACTCAAATTCTTTTGCAGTTTTGGGCTTGTTTAGAAAACTCTTCTGGTTTCTATCACCAGAGAGTTTTCTTTCCACTCTATCCCGCCCCGCCTCCTCCTTGCCACCACTCTGAGGTTGTCATGTGAGTGTTTTCCATGTAAAAAAATCTGGAAAACCCATTCAAGTCAAACAGAAAGACAATATTCCTGAGTCTGAAGTGGACTGAGTTCATTACACCGCCCTGGCACAGGGTTTCTGCAGGCTTGAACATTCTCCAAGCGTCGAAAGTCTTTCCGTTTGTAGACTTGAGGGGTGTGAGGTTGAGGGGCTCACGGTCATCGACACATCCCACAGAGCGCCACTGGCTCAGTGGGGGCGATGAAAAAACTTCTGTCCCTTCTTCAGGGTGAAGTGCTTGCCAGATATTAGATCCTTATGGTATTCTCCTAAAAAATGTCAAACACAGATCTTTGCGACTCTAAAGTCTAGATTCCAAGCAGTTGGACTGTCTCTCTGAAGAAGCTTTAGCCCAGTCCCTTCATCTTGCAGGTGAGGAAACTGAGGCCCAGGGAGGGGGGAATGTGACTTCCTAGAAAGGAGGGACTGGCCCCCCCCGTGTTCTGACTTCCAGGATTCTTCTGCTCCCCCATCTTCCCCTTTGGAGAAGCACTGCCGTGCTGCTAGGGGTTGTCCAGGGAGTATCCGTGGGAGCCCTGATTCAGCAGTGCTCTACCAGTTACATTGTGGGGTCCAGTTAAACCTGGTGGATGTGGTATTGGTTGATTCAAGCCATTGTCTGCTTCAAAAGGCTTTGGTCTCGTTGACCCAAAGTACAGCGACTTTGAGTTTCAAAGTCAAGTGTCCAGATTCATAAGTTAGGCACCCAGAGGGAGTTATTTGCTCATTTACCGTGCACCTGATCTCAGCAAAAATTCATAATTAGTGGTTAATAATGCAGGAACTTCTCACTGTTCCCAGAACATGCGGAGACACGTAACGCCTCATTTCCTTTGTGCATACTGTTCTCAAAGCCCTGAATATTCTCTCTCCTGATCCCAACCCCCTCTCATTCTCTGCCTGGTGAATTCCTACTCATCCTTCAAGAGCAGTTTCCTGACTCATGTCCTGCCACTCCTTCTCTCAACCTGTGGCATAAATAGACATAATATTTCTGCAGTCTGCCTCTCCACCTAGACTATAAACTCCATGAGGGCAGGAACTATACACAGCGATAATAATAGCACTTAAAAAGTGTTTCCTTGGGGTGCCTGGGTGGCTCAGTCAGTTAAGCAACTGCCTTCAGCTCAGGTCATGATTCCAGGTCCTGGGATAGAGTCCTACATTGGACTCCTTGCTCTATGGGGAGTCTGCTTATCCTTCTCCTTCTGTGCCTTACCCCCGCCCCCAGCTTGTGCACGCACTCTCTCTTTCAAATAAATAAAAAAAAAAAACTTAAAAAAAAAGTGCTTCCTTGCAACCGGTCTCTGTGCTAAGCACTTTACGTGCATTAGCTCATTTCATCTGCCATGACGTTATAAAGTAGATATTACTACCATCCTCATTTCCTAGACAAAGATATAGATTCATAGAGAGTCTCAGAAGCTTGCCTGAGGTTACACAATAGGTGGCAAAGTTAGGATTGAAATCACTGCTGCCACATACAGTTGTGCAGGATGTACACTGCACAAGGGCATCTGGGAGAGGATTCAGTAGAGGCTGAAATCTTGTTTTCACCTTGCCACAGAGCTGTGAATGTTGGATGGAAGGGACTCAGAGGCACCATGTGGTCTGGCTCCAGGCTTCAAACTCTTAACCACTGCGACATACTAAAAATATAAATATATGTATTTGTATTACCAGCGTCTGGCGCAGAGTAGGGCCCCAAACATGGATGAAAGGGAGATTATAAACCAGTAGGCTTTTCTTTCTTTTTTTCCCCCCTTCTCTTTTTACTCATATCTCCAGGGATAAGCCACTACTTAACAGGTTGCTTGGTTTAAGAAACATCTTTTAGTTGGTATGCCTCCTAGCAGGTACAAAAGAAATGGCTGAAAACCCAGGATGAAGTCTCCATTTGGAGTGCTGAGTGTTACTCAGGTGTCTTCTATTCTAAGTAACTTCATTCTGCCAACTCTGGACCTTTGAGAGTTGTTAAGGGGGTGTGAAAAAGCCATAGGCCAGCAGAAATGGGCTTTTTTGAAACCAGCCACAAGAACTGAACATTTCCTGGTGCACGGTGTGCTGGGTTCTGCTTCTAGTCATGGTGCATGAACCCTAGATCCTCTAGCTGGGCTTCAGCTTGGGTCCTGAATGAGATGGCATTGCTGCCGCCCAACCACATAATTTTCTGAGAGTGCTTGCAGCAGTTGGTAACAGCAGGGCTGATGGTTGGGCTTCTGTCACAGGCAAAAATTGGGCTTTAGGATGAAATGACTTCAGAAATGTCTGCATTTGTCCAAATCAAGACTGGGGTCTGGAGAGATCTGGGGAACAAAGTTCTCTCTGGTGGGCTTTTGATCTGAAAAGTCAAGCGGTGCCTTTTGCACCCCGATTTGTAACTTTGCGATATCTCCTGTTGCCATGGAGGCCTACCACTTGCTAGTTACATCCTTAGGTCTCTTAGCCTCTCTGGGCCTTTGGGTACGGTGCGGCAGAAGGAGGGGAATGTCACCTGCCGCCAAGGATTGTGCTGGGAAGTCCATGAGCTAATGTTTATGGAAAAAGTACTTTGTGAATTGGAAAGGGCTGTGCAGATGCTAAAACTACCATTATTTGTCATTAGCTGGTTTTTCTTGCCATTCCCTGGGAGTAGTTGGCTCCCAGCTGCAAGGGCTAAGTGAGCCTGGAGGAGGTGTTGAGGGAGGAGTAGGGGCTGAGGAAAACAGTAAGGCATGCTGAGGACTGGAAGGCTTTTAGGCTGGGCTCTTATTTGCAAGTGGAGAGAATGGGTTTTGCTTTTTTCAGTCTGAAGTGGGAAAGTTGATGGTCTGTAGCAGATGCTGCAGAGTTGTTTGGGAATTGATTCCCGCCCTTCCTTATGTGACATCCTGGATGCCTGGGGATGTTCCTTAAAATGAGCACATCCCAAGGATAGAGCCAGCCCAAATTTGGGGACTTGGCAGAGGAACACAGGTCCCAGCTTCTTCTCCCTCTGGGCTGGTCTCTTTGCTGTCTGCCGGTTGCCTCATGATCACACCCACCTCCACACTCCGGCTCTCATGTTCCCTCCATCCAGCATGTCCTTCCCACGCCGGTCCAGATCAGATGCACACGGCAGAACTGTTCACACCTCCATTCATTCCACAAGTATGCGTCGAGTGCCATTACTCAAGACATGGAGCATAAGAGAAGGCTCCCATTTATTAGGGGAACAGCAGAGGATGTGAAGTTTCATTTGGACATGTTGAGGGTGAGGAGCGTCTGGCATCTGTCCTGGAGACAGTAGGGAATCAGCCCCTGCAACTTAGGAGCAAAGTCAGAGAATGGCCCACGGATGTAGGCGTTGTCACATGTGTGTGAAATAGAGGCACAAGCCTGGGACGACATAAGATGTGAGGAGAGGACACAAGAAAAATGATGCCTTGAGGACAGCTGGTAGCAGATGGTTAGGTTCAGAAGGGAACTAGCAGTGGAGAATGAGAGACCAGCAAGAGGTGTAAGGGCCTCCTTGGGTTGGTCCAAATTGGAATGGTGGGAGAGAATGGCAGGCCGGGCCAGGCCACAGTGATGCCAGGCAGGGTGGATGCTGAAGACAGCCCACCAGGGGACCACACATGGCCCTTTGAGGATGATGTCCCCCATTCTTAAGCCATAGTTGAACCGTTGGTGGTGGGAGCAGTCATGTCTCTCAAGGCGACTGGTTCACAACAAGGATGGAGAACCCCAGGACTAGAGAGCTCCAGGAGGCTGGAGGACAGGGATGGTTGGGGGTCAGGTAGTGGCAGAAATGAAGGAATGAGGGGTTGCAACTAGAAAGAGGAATTTTCCAGTTCAGGATTTCAGAGGGCAGTTCCTAGAAGTTGAGGAGTCAGAGTGGGCTCTGAGGAGGCGTGGACCAGAAGATTGTTGCATTAGTGAGGACCGAGAAATGAAGTCAGGGTGATAACTGGCCATCAGCATGGATGTTCAGAGGGCCCCAGATGAGGGCAGAAGTGCACGTCATGAGGAAGCTGCCTAACAGCAGTTGGGTCCATAGGCTGCCCTTACGGGTGTGGCTTGGAAGTCTGTAAACAACAATTGTTGTTTAGGCCGGAGACATCCAGATATACTGTGCTTAAGAATGTCAGCCGTTGATGTCTCTCTCATGTGACAGTCCCATCTGTCAGGGTGGCCTGCTCCGTGAGGTCATGAGGGAGCCTGGGCCCCCTCCACGTTGTGGCTCTGCCGTTGTCTGGGCTGCTGCCCTTACCTACATGATGATGCTCAGTCCCATGAAGTCTGCTCATATTCTGCCGAAAAACACTTAGTCACGGGGTCACCCCCTCAGTGCAAGGGAAACTGGGAATTGGATCACGGTCGGCCATAAGCCCGGTGAACATTCTATCCCCGTGGATGAAGAGGAGGAAGAGCGTTTATGGGACCACCTAGCAGTCTGGCACTGATGGTTCTAAAGATTCATCCAACAAATATTTATTGAGCTCCTCTTCTGTGCTAGGTCCTGGGGTTACAGAGGTGAAGGAGACAGACCTGATGCCTGCCCTAATGGAGCTCACAGCTTCATGGGTGGTGTGGTCTTCAGAGGAAGAAAAGAAGGCCGCAGAGTTTTGGCTGTAGGCGAATCACATGAGGGTCGGAAGCCCGGCAGTCTTCCCAGGAGAGGGCTGTGAGGGAAAGGGTGCTTCAAGGAAGGCTAGACTTGGGCTTCGACAGTAGGTAGAGGAAGGTCATTCATTCACTCATTCACTCATTCATTCGATGGGTACTTACAATGGGATGCAGTGATAAGTATAAACAGGTACAGTGCCCACTCTAATGGGGTTTTCTCCCTCATTAATTGGGTAATCACATGTATGGGATGAATAATTACAACTTAAGATAGGTAGGGCTTTAAAGGAGTGAGTTTAGATCTGTGAGAGCTTTTACCAAAGGGATCTGACCCAGATTGAGGGTTCAGGGAAGGAGGACTGACCATTTGAAAGATGAATGGGTATCAACCAGGTAAGGAGTGCGCCGGATCAGGGGAATGGCATGTCCAAAGGCCCTGGGAACAGAAGGGCTGAAGATGGCAGTGTGGCTGAAGCAGAGCGGGGTCGTGGGGAGGGGGGATATTGGAAAGGTAAGCAGGGGCAAGCACATGTAGGGCCTCAAAATTCTGGTAAGGATTTTGGCCTTTATCCTGAGAGCCCAGGGAAGCCACAGATGAGTTTGAAGCGGGAGTGAAATAACAAGAACCCCGCAAAGGGCCAAGCTGGTGAGGCAATGTCTTTGCAGCTGAAAGGGGGTTGAGAGGCTAAGAGAACAGGGAGGACAGAGAGACAGCTTGGGTAGGTTTGTGGCTCAGAGGGATGATGGAAGTGGGGACTTGAGGAACAGAGAGAGGGACAGGGCAGGGGCTCGTTAACCTTAGACTTTTTTTAAACTTTTTTTTTTTTAAGATTTTATTTATTTATTTGACAGGCAGAGATCACAAGCAGGCAGAGAGGCAGGCAGAGAGAGAGGAAGGGAAGCAGGCTCCCCGCTGTGCAGAGAGCCCGATGCGGGGCTCGATCCCAGGACCCTGGGATCATGACCTGAGCCGAAGGCAGCGGCTTAACCCACTGAGCCACCCAGGTGCCCCAACCTTAGACTTTTCTCTGAAAGTGGGCAGTGAAGCTCTGTGCCAGGGCCTTTCCCAGGAAGGGCTCCATGGCTGCCTGACTTGCTGGCCATAATGGTGGGAAGGACACCCAACATAGTCCTTCATAGATGGCGTGACCCTCCTTTCCTGTCAAGAGAAGACTGGGAGGATGTCTCTGTTGGCGTCCTTTCTCCCTGTCAATGTGGCATTGGTGACTGGCAGGGGACCCAGGCCTGGCAGTGGTGAGGTGGGGGGCGCCTCTGGGTCCACAGAGCTGGCTCCCAAACTGATGGGATCATGGGAATCCATTCCCTGGGAGGCTAGGCCTGTGGGCCCAGAGATGGGGCAGGGAATCAGGCTAAGCTGGGTGTTGGACTTGGAGCCATAGGGGAACCGCTATGTGTATTATTTCCCAAGTGTGGGGACTTTACCTGTTCTCCTCTCTGTAAAAGGAGGGTCAAAGGGAAGGTCAACTAACAGTGAAGGGCAGCATATGTATCATGGGCACTAATAATATTAATATAGACTATCTGGAGTACGAGTGGCAGTCACATTCACCTGAAATGCCTACCTCATATAGTGAAAAGGATGATAATGTGTGACTGGAAAGGAGAGGCTTAGCAATCCCAATACCAGATGTCTTTATTATAGGTGTCTTTCAAAATAACCCACGTGTGTGTGTGTGTGTGTGTGTGTGTGTGTTGTAAATTGGCCTGGGAGTCAGGGGACGTGGGGTCCAAGCTCAGAATCAGCAGTAGTTGCTGGGCAAGCTTGAGCAATTCTGTTCCCCAATTTGTATAGTAGATTAGTTTGTTTAAATGCGGAAGGTCCTGAAAAAGATCAGCCTGTTTTCAAATCCCGCTGAGCTGCTTACCAGCTGTGTGACTTAGAAAAACACAGAAATAATGCTCGCTGCTGGGAATTAAAGGAGGTGCTTCACAGTCCTGGGACAGCAGGTGTGCCTTAAATGGAAACAGTGGGCACCAAGTTCCGCGTCTGCAGGGTTGAGCTGAGTCTATCCCAGGGATGACAATGACAGGGGTTTCCACTGGCAGTGTCAGAGTTTCCTATGAGTGTTCCCCACTGGCGGCATCCCGGGGTCTCTGACTCACCCCTGCCCAGCTTACACACAGGCCCCGAGTTCGACAGTTATCTCAGCTGGAACTTGCTGGAGGCCTGGAGTGCAGATCCTTACAGTGGTTCAGGTCAGGGTGATGGCCAGGATCCCAGCAGTGTCCAGAAGCCCTTTGGTGGGGTCTCCCTCTTTTTTTCCAGTATGCCCCCCGCCTCCCACCTCTCCTTCCCTCTTTGTTTTCAAAGCGGCCGCCTTCTAGCTATGGCCGAGCGGCAGAGTGGCCTAAATTTAGCCCTCTGGCTTCTGTGGTGAGCCATAGGTGAAGAGCAAGGGAAAAGCAAAGAGGCGGCCACATTTTCAAGATACCTTTGGTCAAGACCATAAACAGAGCAAATGTTAGGCCCACAGAGGGGCCCACGCCCTCGGCTTGTTTTTGAGGGAAGACTGGAAGACAATCTTACTTCCTCTCCCTCGGCTTCTCCAGCTGACCCTCCCTTAAGGAGGCCCTCAGACCCTGCTGCCTCAGCTCGAGCAGCCAGTTGGAAGTGTTCTCTCCCTTGGGAGTGGGGGTGCTGGGCTGTGGGGGCAGGCCCCACAGCCCATGTTTGCTTTGGCGAGATCTCCTCTGGGTTTGGCTCAGACAGACCAGGCCTCATTACGCGGGCTCCATCCCCCTCCCTCTCAGCCAGGGCTGCTGCCTCCCGAAGCCTGATCAGATAGGTCTGGGGCAGGGGATGCTACTAGTAAGTGCTCACGTTTATTGAACACTTGCTATGTACCAGGCATTGTTTGAACAACCTTTTCTTTATCAGCCCATTTCATTTTCCTAATAACATAAGAAGGAGGTACAATGATCACCTTCTTTTTATAGATGATGGAGTTGAAGCACAGGTGTAGGGTAAGTAACTTTCTCCAAAATCACACAGCTCATAAGTAACAGAGCTGGGCCTGAAATTCAGCCCATCTCCAAAGCGCAACGCTTGACCACTGCAGTTACTGCCTTTGTCATATAGCTTCGTCCTTTTGGAAACATTTATGTGTATTACGTATACTATGTATATCTTGTCAATTAATCCCCAACACATCTATGATGTAGGGTCTCCTATTATCATTCCCTTTTTATAGAAGTGGTAACTGAGGCTCTGACTTGTCCAGGGTCTGGCCAGGAAGCTCTGGAGTCCAGCCTATGCCACCAGGTTGTGGAGCTCATGGTTCCTAGCCCTGCCCACCCTCGGGGACCCACCCAAAGGCAGCTTCCCTCTTGTGTGCTCCCACCAGAGCACCAGATCATCCTGGAGCCCATTGTCTCCATGTTGGGAGGGTTGTCCTCACTGTGGTTTTTCCTGTGGGCTTCCTGCGAGCAGCCTGCAAATGCCATAGAGGGAGCTCAGGGACAGCTCTGGATTCAGAACTGTAGGCAGCAAGCTCCGTGTGCAGGTGTTGCTCCTGGAGCCCCAAGTATTGGGACTGAAATAGTCCACGAGTTCCTGAAGGATAAGGCTTCTTTGCAGTTACTCGGTACAGGAGGGGGAGTGTTCAGGGAGCATGTTAGTACCCCGTTCACTATTTTTGCTTTATCTATTGCAAATTTCATTGAGGCAAAATATACATAACCTAAAACTTGCCACTTCAGCCATTTCCAAGTATACATGTCAGTGGTATTAAGTGCATTCACATGCTGTGCTGTCATTACCACCATCCATCTCTAGCGCTTTTTTGTCTTCCTAAACTGAAACTCTGTCCCCTTTAAACACAAACTCTCCATTTCTCCTCTGCCTCGCTCCTGGCACCCACCATTCTGCTTACCATCTCTAAATCTGACTGCTCTAGGGACCTCTTATACGAGGAGTCAAGACAATATTTGTCCTTTTGTGTCCTTTTGTGCTTACTTCACTTAATATGTTTTCAGGGTTCCTCCCCATTGTAGCATGTATCAGAATATTCTTGCTTTTTAAGGCTGAATACTATTCTTCTAGGGTATGTATATAGCACATTTTTGTTTATCCATTCATCTGGCTTAGTTTGTTTCTACCTTTCAGCAGTTGCAAAACAACACTGCTATCGTGTTAAGTTTTGTGAAAAAGTTAGCTTGAAAAAAAACTTGTCTGCTAAAAGAAGTTTGAAAACCACTGCCCTGGTCCCAAGTTGGGGGAGGTGGAGACTGAGCAAGTGTGAGTAAGGTGCCTGTGCATGAGGGCCAGAGCCTTTATCTTCTGCACGCAGCCCTTTCCCCCTTCTAATTGCTGATTCCACTAATTATCAGAGGAAGGAACTAGAATGCAGATCTGTCTTGGGGGCACCTGCCCCGTGTTTCCTAGCAACCTCCTGGAGCTGCAGCAAGGACTGGAGTCTGCATTTATTGAGTGCCCAAGGGACCCACTGTGGAGGTGGACAGAGAAGGGTCTGTATCTTACCTCTGCCTCTCACGGGTCTTGTGACCTTGGGCAAGGTGTTCACTTCTCAGAGCCTAGGTCACCTTGAAGATCAAATGAGATGATGCATGTCCAGGGCGTCCTGGGCAGTGTCTGACACACAGTGACCACAGGAAGAAGGAGCTGCTGCTCTGTGAGGCACTGCTAGGGATAAGGAGACGAGCAGGACAGGCTCTGACAGTTCTTAGTGCTTCGGATCCACGGTCACATGAGGTTGACTTGTCCCCTTATCAGTGATACTGAAATTTATCAGTTGATTAAGACGGTGTCTGCCAGGTTTCTCCATTGCAAAGTTAATTAACAAGTGTTTTGTACTTGTCAGTTAATTAGTATTTAATAAGCATTTTGTGGGAACTGCTCTGAGACTATATAAATATTCTATCCCTCATCAAAATTTTACCCTGTAGTTTTCGCATCGTGTTTTGCCAAATGTTGATTTTATAATTCTGCCATTCCTTCTACATTTATTATTTGGAGTTTTACCGCAAGGCAGAGCTTTCACTTCTCCTTTATTTATTTGTTCCTTCCTCCATTCATTCATTTATGTCAGCATAGACTCATGAATTTCTATTTTATTCAGTAGGATATAGTCTGTAATCATGCATCATTTATTTTGATGCTCAAATTGTATTTCTCTAACTTTGAAGATACCTAAATTATGTGGCTGTTGGCAGGGGGCTTCCATTCCTGGCCACAGGGACCCCTCTATAGGGCCCCTTGACCATCCTCACCACACGGGAGCCAGCTTTCAGAGCGAGTGATCCCCCAGAGAAGAGTAAGGAGGAAACCACAATGCTGGTATGACCGAGTCACAGAAGTCATGCACTATCACTTCTGCCACATTCTATTCATGAGAAACAGGTCACTTAAGGAGAGGTGAAGGATGCTTGTAGGCTCCTATGAAGAGAGAAGGTCAAAGAATTTGCGGTCAGATTGTAAAACCACCACACGATATGTGAACTCTTATTAACTCTTTCATCCCTAGCAGAACCCCCTGAGGTAGGCATTACTCTGAATGATTACATACCTTGCTCAGGGTCAGACAATCTAAAGCTGGGATTTGGATCTGGACAGCCTGGCTTCTGGGCCCATGTTTTCAGCTACTACCTGATCCAACAGGGCCTTGAATACTTGTGTCAGCTGAGCCAAGGAAATGGAGGATTCTTGGAGGCTTTCAAGGGGAAAAAGAACATGGTCTAGCGTCCTTGTGGAGGGCAACATACAGCAGGGTGCAGGGTGATGGGAGAGGTGAATGCCCAACTGCATGCACTTTCCTTCTCTCCCTCCATGGCTGGGAGGCCTGTCTTTTTACCTGCTGCTTCCCATCTGTTTATTTCAGGTATTTGGGGAAAAAAACCCCCACAAAACAACGTAAATTGTAGTTTTTAAAAAATGGGCAGGATGGTCCTCCTGGCCTCCCTTTCTTGGCAAAGTGTCAGAGAAGGCAGGGTGTAGAACACCTTTTGTGGTGGTGGTGGGGGAGTGGAGAAAAAAATGGAACAATATGAGACATGGTCTTTACTATCAGGAGCATGTTGTCTGTTTGGAAGAGAAGAATATAAACACACATTTATTTAAGATGCTGATTACATATAATTAATGGTTAAATGATAGGGCCAATGGTTGTGTCTTGGTTGCCTTTATATTCCATCACAATGCATAGCAGTGTGCCTCATTTTGCCTGTTGATTGCTTGTTAAGTGAATGAAAGACAGATAGATTCATGATGATGTCCTACCATGGCATGGCTGGCAGAGACAAGGGGGAGGTGCGTGGTGAGGACAGGTGAGCTGGCCGAGGAGGTGAAGTTTATGAAACATCTGGCCTCAGAAGGCAGGATTAGGAGACTTAGCAGATGTCAGCAGCTGAGGACATATCATCAGGGATCTCCCAAGACTGACAAGCACCAGGAAAAGGGCCAAGAACTCAAGGACAGGCAGATACCAGAAGTCAGGAGAGGTCTGGCATGGGGCATCTGGGGGCAGGCAGGTGTTATCATCTGGAATCTAGACAGAGAGGCAAAGAGAGTTACAGTCCCAGGACCAGAGCACAGAATGTGGGCTGGATCCAGGGACAGACATGCTTTGCCCTTTGAGCTTATGTGGGTCTGAACTGGTGTCTGAGGGGTTCACGGTCAGGAATGTGAGCAGGAAGGGAGTGGGAGGAGTTGGGGGGGTGCTCCTATGGCTGCCCATGGGCTCTGCCAGGGAGCCTGGAGGCAGGGAGAGGGTTTCATTTGGGCCAGCCCACTGCAGTGGGTCCTGCAGATGCCTGAGGCCTTCACACCCCCAAATTCTGGATTATGGTGCAGACTGGAGTGAGGGTGAACCTACTCACAAGGGATTTTAGTAATAGATTCCTTAGGAGAAACCTAGACCTGCAGTGCAAATGAGACCCAAGGAACACAATTGCCTTGGAAGCCTGTCTGAGATTCTGTACTTTTCCTACTATGCAAAGAGAATAGCTGCTCAGATTTCTCTATAGAGAAGGTTTAAGTTCGTGGTTTGAGCCCCAGCTTTGCTACTTCCTTCTTGAAGGACCTTAGTAGGTGATATGGGATAATTCCTCATCTGGGATATGGGGGATCATTAATACCCGCCTCCTGGGTTTTTGGGAGAATCACTTCAATCACGCGTGTGAATATAATTGTTTGAACAGCCAAAAACTGTGTGATCCTAAGGGAATATTACCATGAAATAAACTCCACCCAGCGAAAGCCAAAAGAACTTAATATTGTCAGTGGATCTCTCTTTATATAGGATCCTGGACTTCCCAGCCATGGTCACAGGGGAGCGGCAGAAATGATTCACTGTCCTTCTGTGGCTCACAGAGCAAAAACTCAAGGAGAACTTGGTTAATAAAACCCTCCAATTTGACTAGAATCCCTCCTCGCCCCCAACTTTTTGTAAAGGACTGGTTGGTGTCTTCCATGAGAGTATCATATAGAACCCTCCCAGCTTTGAGAAGACAAGATGGCCAGACAAAATCCCTCGGTGGGCCACATGGTTTCAGCCCAGCTAGGAAGGGGCTTTGCTCTTACAGGGCCCTGCCATTCCAGCCAGACTCAGTACTTCTTGGTAATGCCTGCAAGAGTTATTTTTTTTTTTTTTTAAGATTTTATTGATTTATTTGACAGAGAGCGAGATCACAAGTAGGCAGAGAGGCAGGCAGAGAGAGGGGGAAGCAGGCTCCCTGCTGAGCAGAGAGCCCAATGCAGGGCTCGATCCCAGGACCCTGAGATCATGACCTGAGCCGAAGGCAGAGGCTTAACCCACTGAGCCACCCAGGTGCCCCATGTGAGAGTTATTTTAGTTGGATTTTTGTCGAGACCACAAAAGGGTTAGGTGAAAATAACAGCAGCTGTTATTCACTGAACAGTATAAGGGCAACCTCTGAGTCCGAGTTTCCCCTTAAAGAATCTTCCCTCAGCCTGAAGATACTCCCCTAGGATTACTCACTGCATTACTTCCCGTGTAACCAGAAGTTGTCCCTGCTGCCCCTTGAAGTTTGTATCTGACCTGTTAGGTGTCTACATATGTATGGGCTGTAAGTAAATGTATGAGTTGTCTTCAACCCTGTGGCCTGCATTGTATTTTCCTCTTCAGGTCTTCTTACTTTAATTTCTGGTAGAGAGGGCTGATGATAGGCCAAGAATAGGAGCTCTGGGGATAGAACATCTGTCTCATAGGGTTATTTTGGGTTGTAATGTGTGTAAAGTGCTTACATAGTGCCTCTTACCCAGTGAACACTCAATAAATATCATTTTTTTTCAAGTAGCATATACGGTATTCATTACCCCCAAGAAAAATATACCCCCTAGAAATATAAACATCTTGAAAGGTTCACATAAGTCCACGGATCCTTACTTGGAATGTTAAAGTGAACTAAGGTGCTTGGCAGTACAGAGTATAGTCATGATAAACATTTTGTATTTATTTGTGAGTGAAGGGTACAGGGGATGCTAAGACCTGCTGTGCTTGGCTGTATCCTGTCTGTTGAAATACACACCCAGGTTTTTCCCTGCTGCACTTAATCTCCCAGAACTAGTTGATGTCCCTTGGGAGATAGGTCAGTACTCTTGCTTGCCTGGCTGGTGCTGTTCTTCGCCACTCCTAGGCTAGAGCCTCAGTGTTTTAGTGACAAGCCCAAATGGCAACTCTCCCCTGGAATACCGTATAGGGAGGAAAATAGGTCTCCAAGTGCCCCATGAGGGGCAGGGTTCCAAAGCCAGGCTTCTGGCTTGAAATGTAGGACTGGAACTCCACTCCTGGGAAAGGAGTTTAGAAAAAAGCTTCTCTTGATTGTCCCCCAAGGCTATGGTGGATACAGAGTGAGGCGCCAACATGTCCTTGCAGATGATGCGTGGAAAGTCACCCAGCAGCTCAATGGCAGGACCTGCAATGGCTCTTATTACTACTTTGGTATTTAAGGCCTGCCATCCGGGTCTGGTTCTGCACTGGGGACTCTGCTGGGCCAGGAAAAGCCAACTATAAAATGCTCGAGAAAGAGAGGGAGGGAGAGAGAGAGAGAGAGAGAGAGAGAATATGTAGCAAACACAAAATAAACCTCCTGTTCACAATGAATCTACCGTTCTAAATTCTAAAACACTCGGGAGGACAACTATGGCTAAGGAAAAAAGAGAAAGAAAGAAAGGCGTATAGCCAGTGCGGTCAACAATAGGGAGGTGAATTCACAAGAAGTGAGAGCAGAAGCTAATAATGACTTCAAAGTATGTGTGATGAAGATCCCCCAAGGGCTGAAGAAAGGAATAGCATCCGTTAAACAACAACAACTAGTGGAATAAAAAGTAAGGAGAAACAAAACAAGAATGCAGGACATAAAAAGAACAAGTTAGAATTTCTTAATAGAACCTCAGTAGATGGGGGAACCTCAGTGCTGGACATAACTGATGCAAGAATCGTGATTTAGGTGGCAGAGCCAGAAATTGAAAATATGAAAGAGCAGTCGAGAGACCCAGAGAATATGTATACCAGTGTATGTCAATCAGAGTTTCAGGAGGGAGTTGAGGAGCAGTATTTGCTCTTGAATGCACATTTTCCCGTAACTGAAGAAAGACATGAGTTGAGATTGAAAAAAGCACCGTGACTGACAAAAACAAATCTATATCGTATATCGAAGTGTGGCTTCAGAATCTCAAGAACACAGACAAACTCTTAAAATCCCCACAGAGGAAAGGAGAAATTACCTACAGAGGAACAACAATTAGCCTGACAGCAAACTTCTCATCAGCAACAACAGCTGCCAGGAGACCGTGAAGAAGTTTCTTGAAAATGCTGAGGAAGAGGAACTGTCAACCTAGAAAGTCTACGCTCGGCTAAACTGGCACTCAAGAGTGAGGATGGTACACAAGCATGTTCAAATATACAAAAAGAAGAAGGTTTAGTACACACTGACACTTCCTGAAAGAAATACTGTAAGTGTGAACTTTATTAGAAGGAAAGCAAATATTGAGATTAAAAATGGCATGCCAAAAAAAAAAAAAAGGTTGAGCCTAAAAATTGGTGATTATGTTGGTTGCAAATTTACATAATTGTCAATTGTTATAAACAAAAATTTTTGTGCCCACCCACCCCCGCCAAAAAAGAAGTGCAGACAGGGCAGTTTCTACTTCCTTTCATCTGATCCTTGCCATGTGAGAAGCAAGACCACTGTTGCCAGATCACTGGTCTTTCAAGACAAGACACAAAGCCAGGACTTTTATGTAAAGTCTCCTGACTTTTATGGGTTTGCAACAGATTCAGAAATTTTTAGTTTGCCAAACTCTTCAACACTTTGTGGATTCAAAAAAACTTCACAGTTTGATCCCAGGTTTTGGCAGGAAAAAAAAAGAGAGAGAAAACTTCATCCAGCCATTCAGCCTGCCATTGGTGACCTCAGATACAGGCAATATTTCAATGTCCCTTTGGCTCTCCTGTTTCTATCGTGTGAGCAGGGATCCCTTCTCAGAAGAGATGGTGCTTGGATTGGGAATGGAAGGAGGAGAGGAATTTAAGGAAGTGAAGAGGGGTGGGACGCGTACTTGAGACCTGGAGGTAAGCGTGTACCTGGAGTGGTTTGGGAAATAATGAATTTGATGGCGGCGGGGTTTGGGAGGGGGAGGGAAGGTTGGTTAGAGCCAGAGATACTTGGATATTGTTCTGTATCCTCATGTCCTCCTTAACATCTGGCACTTGCTCTATTTTGAGTCACAGTTTTTAGTGTCTTACATCATTCCCCGGGGATGGCCACGGTGAATAAATGAACACTGTTTGGTGAGGAGGGTGCGAATGCCAGTGAGAAAGGCAAGAAGGAGAAATCCAGGGACATATGGGAGAAGATTTTGTGGATGGGATGCCTCCCAAGGAGCTACGTAATGTGTCAGCCGGTCCTTTAATTAGAAACAGTGATGGAGAAAGCATGGCTGCAGTGTGGTAATTCACGTGGGTTTCTCAATAGCTTCAGTCTCTGCTTCTACATTTTTCTAAATGGTAGTGTTGCAAAGTTCTGAACCAGCTTGGTTCCTTCGAAATAGAACCACATAAACAAATGGAGTGGGAGCGTAGGTGGGAGTGGTGGAGGATAGCTAGGATGTGAGTCAGGAGACCCAGGTTCTGGTCCTGTTCTTGCCACCGGCTCCTTCACAGGCAAATCTGCCTTACTGGAGTTTGAATTCCAATGTCAGCATGTCAAGTCATGCCAGTTCCTGAAATTGCCCTTATAATGTACTTTTTTTTTTAGTGTATACAACAATATACAGTAACATGTGTATATACATATGTATATATATCCATGTCCATATCTACATATAGTGATGTGCCATGAGTACATATAACAAGATAATTCATTATGGAGAAAATTACATTTTTAAAAAATTTTTTATTTTTTATTAACATATCACAGCACTCACCATAGCACATACCTTCCCCAGTGTCCATAACCCAACCACCCTCTCCCTACCCCCTTCCCCCGGCAACCCTCAGTTTGTTTTGTGAGATTAGGAGTCTCTTATGGTTTGTCTCCCTCCCGATCCCATCTTGTTTCATTTTTTCCTTCCCTACCCCTCAAACCCCCACTCTGCCTCTCAAATTCCTCATATCAGGGAGATCATATGATAATTATCTTTCTCTGATTGACTTATTTCGCTCAATATAATTCCCTCTAGTTCCATCCACGTTGTTGCAAATGGCAAGATTTTGTTTCTTTTGATGGCTGCATAGTATTCCATTGTATATGTATACACACACACACACACACACCACATCTTCTTTTTTTTTTTTTTTTAAATACCACATCTTCTTTATCCATTCATCTATTGATGGTCATCTAGGTTCTTTCCATGGTTTGGCTATTGTGTACATTGCTGCTATAAACACTCGGGTGCACGTGCCCCTTCAGATCACTACATTTGTATCTTTAGGGTAAATATCCAGTAGTGCAATTGCTGGGTCGTAGGGTAGCTCTATTTTCAACTTTTTGAGGAACCTCCATGCTGTTTTCCAGAGTGGCTGCACCAGCTTGCATTTCTACCAACACTGTAGGAGGGTTCCCCAAATATTACATTTTTCAAATTATCTTTTCATCCTTCTCTTTTTTGCCGCATGTATATTTTTATTTTGCTTAAGTGAAATGCTTATATATTGCAGCTGGATTGTATGACCTTGAGCCTCAGTAAAATAAAATGACTGGCCTAGATAATTTAAAAGTTCTCATCCACCTCAAAATCATTGACTCTTTGACATTGTAATTGTGTGTTCTTGATGCAGGAGGTGGGGCTGAATGTGGTTAGGGACACAGTTTCTGTGTCTGATGGGCTGGATTTTCATTTTGACTCTACCCATGCTTAATTGTTCTTTTAAAATCTGTAAAATGGGGGTAATAGCATCTGCCCCATCAGGATGCCGTGAGGTCAGATGATCCTTGTAAAATGCTTTGAATGACCCTGACACATAGTATTTACTCAATAAAAGATACCTGTTATTATTATTATTTTTTAAAGATTTTATTTATTTATTTGAGAGAGAGACAGTGAGAGAGAGCATTAGAGAGGAGAAGGTCAGAGGGAGAAGCAGACTCCCCATGGAGCTGGGAGCCTGATGTGGGACTCGATCCTGGTACTCTGGGATCATGACCTGAGCCGAAGGCAGTTGCTCAACCAACATAGCCACCCAGGCACCCAAAAGATACCTATTATTATTATTGCTACTATTTGCAAAACACTGGAGTAAGTACTCTTAGGAATACAAAAGGAGTCGTTATCACAATTGAAATGGATTTCTAGACTGTACTGTCAGTCTAATCAAGACTTACTCATGCTGCAAATGTCCAAAGAGTTTACTGTAAGGATATAATAGGCGATGTTAGGGCTGTTGAAGGTGGGGTTCCCTAGGAAACAGGTGCTGAGATGGAGGACATCTATTAGGGTCAGCACCCGTGAGAGTGAGGCAGAGGTAGCAGGGTTGGACAGAGGGAGCAGCTGAGCTCTGGTGCAATACCAGTGAAGGTCTCAGCCAACTCCGCGAAACAATGGAACCTAGAGAGGCCCTCAGAGTTGCCTCAAGTTGGAGCAGGGGCCCAGGCCTCTATGCCCCCATGCTGATCAGTTTTGGATGTGGGCAGCTGCTGGAAGGCAGCATGACCTGTGGTGAGGCACTCTTCTCAGTCTCTACAGAAGGCTGACAGCACTCCCAGCAGCTGGGGGAAGGAGGCCTCCCTTCCTGAAGGCGAATCTGGTGGCTCACCACCACGCCCGGGTCCGAGAACAACACTAAGGCAGTTCTGCCAGGGATGGAACGGGGAGGTTAGGAATGGAGGCTGCTGGGCTCATGTGCCAGGGCTGTATGAGTTTTGTCTGTGCTTCCATCTGCTTCAGTCTCCTGCCTCAGTCTCTGAACACCAGCCTCCACCTGTCCGCTTTGCACATGGCCCAAGATGGCCACCAGCCCAGAGTCTGCGTGGCTTGTCATGACTCACAAGAAAGACCCCTGTGTCTTAGTTCAGACGTTTGGGAGAGAGAGACCAGCCTGTGAGGAGACACCCTCCCCCCACCACCAGCTTGGATCGGCGTCCCGGTGCAGTCACTGGAGGTGGGGGGCTGGAGCATGTTGTACTCCCCTTTCCTGGGGGTGTGGCCGGACAGGCACTGTAGGACGTCTATGGGATGTCGGACAGGGCCTTACCTAGCACCTCTGACGTGATGGGCAGTATTCGAGGCCCAGAGGGTGCTGCTGGGAATCCGACAGACAACAGTCCCTGCCCTCACGGCAAGCACATTCTATCGGGGTTGGGTGGGGACCAGCTGTGAGGAAGTCAGTAAATCCTGATGGAGGTGGGCTGGGATCTAGAAGAGCGTCTTCACAGGGCACCTGCAGTGGTGTGGGAGGAGCGGCAGGAGCTCCTCTGGTACCTGGTCCGCCATTGCTTCTCCCTCCCTGGAAGCTTGGAGGTTTCCTTCAGTTGGCTCCTCATTGCTTCCTCCTCCTCCTCTCCAAACCTGCTTTCAAGAGCAGCAACCCTTTCCTTACCACTGCTTTCCCTCTAGCTCCTTGCTGCCCCCTTAGATAATCCAGCATCCCGGGTCCGACAGCCAGCCCCCTCAAACTGGCGGCCTCTCGCGTCTTTCCTGTGGCCATGGCTTTCACAGCCATCCGCACCGACGTGAGACCTTGGGATGACCTATGGCTCTGCTCTTTCCATCTAGCCAGTCGGCAAGTCGTTTGGCATCTGCTTCTCACATCTGTCTCCTCTTCTCTGACCAGTTCTGGCAGGATCTTCTGAACTACCTCCCTTGGCTTTGGTCTCTTCTTTCCAGCCCATCACATTAGTCAGCCAGATTAATATTCCTGAAATGCACCCCTGATGTCACATTCTTTGTCTCGATATTATCTTCTGGATAAAGTTCAACCTCCTTCTCTTGGCCTCTCAGAATTTCCTTGACCTGACTCCAAGTTGCCTTGCCAGCTGACATTCCAGCTCTTTCATACTGTTGATGGCTCTGTTCCACACATCCAGAATGAGTCCCCTGGTAGGCTCTAGGCTTCCCTACCACTGTGCTTTTGGGGGGTTTTTATCCCCCTCTAGGCCTTTCCCCCATTCTCCTTAGTTCTTGACTCATCTTTCTAGAAGCCTTGCCTGGCTCCCTCAGCCACATACGGCCCATCTTGCCCTCTCCCGAACTCCTCAGCCTCCATCTGAATCTCGCCGCCACCCCTTACCACCTGTTAACTGTACTATATATAGGCCATTCCACACTCGGTGGAGCTCCCTACTCAGTGGCTTGAGGTACCTTTCCCAGGCCACACCAGAAAAAGGCATAATCTAAGTAAAAATAGGTTGTCACTATTCTCACCCAGCTTCAAGACAATTCCCTAGTGTCTGCTTTCAACAGATTACCCTCACTGGGCTCTGCCTGTGTAGAAAGACTTGAGGCCTCTGAGGACAAGGTCAAAGCCCAGGTATGGGTTAGCCCTCCATGGCACATGGCCAGGGGCTTGTAAAATGTGGCCAGTGAAGGAGTCCTTGTTGGCTGAATGCAGGAGTGCCACAACGTACAGCCTCTCCTGGAATTTCCCTTTTCTCTTTTTTCTCTATAGAGGTGAAACATACTTTGGTTTCCTTCTGACTGGCTGTTCCAGAACAGTGCTGCAGGCCCCAGCAGTCAGCTCTCATTTCCTGACGCAGGTCTGGGGTGAGAAGTAGCAAAGAACCTGCAGCATTAGGCAGGTAGCAAACATCCCTTACAGTCAAAACACAAGAACTTCTCCTACAGCCCTTAGAAGACTGTCCCCAGGCCCAGCTCCCTCTGATGGTGTCCTGGAAATGTTCTGTGGCCTTTATCTGTGCATAAAAGAGGCTCCTCTGTTTTTCCTTTTCTGAATTTCACTTGACCTTGGAAGTAAATACAGGAAAAGTTTTTGGGGTGATGATTGGGTCTTCCTGGTGCTGGTCCCTCAGAACTCGCTTTTCCCTCCCACCCTCCTACTTCAGGTCTCCAATCAGGCAACTGTATGTCTCATCAGGCCTCTGCCAGGCTGTGTCATCTACTGGGAAGAAGCGTCCCTGGCACCCTCCCCTCACCCCATGGGCTCTTCTTCCGCCTGTAGATTTCTGCTTTTATGTTACCAGCTTCCAGGAATCCCTTCTCACTGCCCTGCCCCTCTCGATGTCAGTCAGGTGCGCCTGCCCTGTGTTTGCCCTGCGTGTGTCTTACCTCTCCCCCAGTGTTCATCTCACTGAAGTCTAATTGCTTGTCAGTCTTCCTTCCCAGTCTGCATGCTCGATGAAGGCAGGGTGGGGTCTGCCTTGCCCACCACTGTACCCCAGCGTCTAGCACAGTGCTGAACGCATAGTAGGCACTCAGCAGATACATTGAATGGGTGGAGGCATTCCATTGGATGGGTGGATGACTAGATGAGTGAAACAGGTGCTATGAGCCGGTAGGTACCGCCACAGAATTGTGCATGCCGGCTACATTCACCTCCGTGGCATTTAGTAACACGTGTTTATTGCTCATGCTGCTGGAGTTATCTGGAGGTCAGCTAGGCAGCTCTTTTGATCTTGGCTGGGCTCATGCATATGTCCGGGGTGGGTTGTTTTTGGCTGGGCGGACATAGGCAACTAGGGCAACACAACTCCACTCCTTGTGCCTTTCCCTCCCACAGGCTAGCCTGGGCATGTGCTCCCAGTGACGGCTAGGGTGTAGGAGTGAGTGGAAACATTCAAGGTCTCTGGAGCCCAGGCCAGAATGGACATACCACATCCTCTTGGCCAGAGGAAGTCATAGGCCTGCCCAGGTTCAAGGGATGGGGAACTAGATTTCATGAGAGGAACTGTCAAGTCACGAGGCAAAGACTGTGGGTATAGGAGGGACTGAGAAAGTGGGGCCATTCAGGCTATTAATCTGCCACACTGGGCATCCAAAATCATAGTTCACAGCTAATGGGGGCCTCGGGGAAGCCACACATGTCAGACAGACTTAGGAGCTTCACTTTCCTCACCTGGAAAATGGAGTAATGATATCTACCCTGCCCATCTCACGTGATGACAAGAAATTTGTTCATTCTCTCATCAGCCCACGCACAGAGTTTGGGAAGGATGATCAACTGTGAAGTGCCGTGCTGTGGGAAGAAGGGTGACTCCTCCATAGGCACCAGCCCTGCAGAACTGGTGTGGAGTGTAGGGCACCGGATGGGGGATGGTGAGACCAGGAACTAGCCTGCTGGCCTCACCCCTAGGCTTTGGACATCTCAGGTCCTCCCTTGTACACAGAGGCCATGTGGGGTCTAATGGATAATGGATGTAAACGGGTTTTGGAAAGCATGAAGCATTGTGCGGTTGAAAGGTACTTTTAGACAGAGGACCACCTTTGCCAGAGTAGCTAGTAGCCAAGTCTGGCTTTAGTCCACGGCCCTGCCTCTGTCTCCCCAGGAGATGAGATGGCTGGGAGCAAATTATTCTATAAAGGTGTTTCTGTAGCCCAAGACAGCGGCGAGCGAGCGAGACTTCCTAGGTCTTCTTTTTTCTCACAAACACTGTGAAGTGCTGTCTGCAAAGTTGTTGGTGACTGTGCCTTGGGCTCCTCCGCCTGTTATCTGCCCCGGGAGAGAAGTGCTAGGGCTGGTGTTTTTCCAGGGGCAGTTTTTTTCTCCAGTCCTGCTTGGTCATCTCCTCGGGATAAAGTCTGTGTTTCTGGAGAAGCGGGCATCTCCTCCTTCTCCCCACCCCCTTAAGTTTAGGGTCCTTGGTGATTAGCAGCAGCTCTGAATTGCTAATGGGAGGCTTGCTGGGGCCCTTGAGCTAAACTTGATCCGTGGGCATTTCTCCCACTGGCTTTGGAGGAAAACACCCATCAAAACAACAGCCCCTCTCTGGCTCTGGAGGCAGTCATGGGGGTGGAAGGTGGGGCTTGAGGCCTTTCATTCCTGAACTCAGAAAAAGGGGGGTTGAAAGCTGGGTCTTGCAGGATGGGAGGGAGAGGCCAGAGAATAATTAATAAGGTAATAAATTCTCAGGGTCTAGGCGCCCATCTGAGCTGTGCGGACTCTGGCTTGCACCGTGTCATCTGTGCATGTGGCCCAGGCGCGGGCTGCATTCCTTTCTCCCCGAGGCTTCCCATCTCTCCAAAGGCCGTCATCTGGCTGGCCCTGTGGAAACACCTGGCTCAGAGTGCGTCCAATTTCTGCATCGCAAAAGGAAGCGCTTGAATGTTCTTTGCTGACAGCACATTGTTGTTTTTCTTTTCTCTCTCTCATGAATCATTGTGCCTGGAATCTTCCCTGGAAGCCTTCGTTGAGCCAAAAATTCTGTCCCCAGTCCTGGGGACTCTGATGCATTGGTGAGCAACCATCCAAGGAAGCTGACGTTGTGGGTGGGGTGGGGAGGATGAGCCTTACTGGGCTCAGGTTCTGGCTGGTGGCACATGCTGGCTGAGGGGATTGGGGGAGCTTATCAAGTGAGCCTCATTCCTTGTCCATGAGCTCCTC
The DNA here is from genome assembly GCF_002288905.1 of Enhydra lutris kenyoni. Classification (NCBI taxonomy): domain Eukaryota; kingdom Metazoa; phylum Chordata; class Mammalia; order Carnivora; family Mustelidae; genus Enhydra; species Enhydra lutris. Next base: position 40,131,703 of record NW_019154094.1, on the reverse strand, counting down.
TGGGTTTGGGGTCAACATTACACGAGATCAGGTGTGTGAAATAGCCTCTCAGAGATGGGTTTGGAATCTGACTGAAGACCGATCCACACTAAAGGGCCCTGATCGCTCACCTCACTTCTCTGGTGGCTGCGGTAACCCCATGTTCATGTCCACTACAGAAAGGGACATCCAGGAAGGGAGGGGCCCAGCAGTTCCAGGTTTCACAGAGTCTCACATTACCATGAACAAACCTGTGGGGCTGTAGCTGACGTCTGCTTCCCGACATGTGCCAAGAGCAGAGCGTCACTCCCCATCACACCCTGCTGGGGGTGCCCTTGTGGGATTACCATTCTTGTTCCAAGACCTGGTCCTGTGCTCTCTGAACTACATTCCCTCAGGCGCCAGAGTTCTCGAAGGCCTGTGTTGCCTCAGGGCCATCCTCAGTCTAAGGCCAAATATGGGAGAAGTCCTTCCCTCCAACTTTGCCACGCTTTGTCATGAAACCTCACAGTGTTTCCCGTGGCACATCTGAATTGGGCCTTGAAGTGTGAGTAGGAGTTCACACTAGTAGGGTAAGGGGTAACTATGACACTTGTATTTTACTTAGAAGCTACTCTTTCTCCCAGACTGATTCCCTCTTTCTAGGTTTATGAAATCAGTGCCGCAGACCGATGCTGGGGTGCCTGCCCTACACCTGTCTTCGAGGTGTGGGCTGGAACTCCATGCATTGTATCAGCAGCTGCTGCACACCACATCCCCACCACCTGCTGGTGCAGCGGGACTCTGAGCTGCACACTGTAAGGGAAAGGCTGTGCGTGACTTCTACTACTAGAAACTCCACATTTGAAACTGGCCTTGTGGCACCACATCCACAGAGCTCTTATAAAAGTTTACAAACCAGTGGGCGCCTGGGTGGCTCAGTGGGTTAAGCCGCTGCCTTCGGCTCAGGTCATGATCTCAGGGTCCTGGGATCGAGTCCCGCATCGGGCTCTCTGCTCGGCAGGGAGCCTGCTTCCCTTCCTCTCTCTCTGCCTGCCTCTCTGCCTACTTGTGATCTCTGTCTGTCAAATAAATAAATAAAATCTTAAAAAAAAAAAAAAAGTTTACAAACCAGGATTTGCCAGTCAACATGTGAAATGCCTACTTTATAGAAGGAATTTAATAAGTATCTTCCGGTTGATTCTCCCTGTCCCTGACTGTGGTATCGCAGTGGCCTCCCTACTGGTCTCCTTATCTCCCATCTCCTCTACCAATCATTCACTTCCGCCATGCTGCTACTGGGTTTTTCTGTAACCTTGACTGTGGGGTATAAAGTCTGAGGCACTGAATGTGGCCTTCTGGGTTCTTCACTATCTGGCTCCAAGAAACCCCTTCTGCCGGAGCTTCTCCTACCTCCTGCTAAACCTCAGCTTCTAGCCTCATCAGACCCTTTGCCAGTGCTTGAACAGGCTGTTCACTTCCAGACCTTGGGGACTTTGCCTTCTCAATTCTCACTTATCACATATCGCATCACTTATCACTCACCTCTCACGTAATCCCTGTTCTAAGCTAAAGTGTGGGAGAAGCCCTCGTGATGCTGCCTTTTCTATTGTCCCCTAACCTGGTGAACTCCTATTCACTTTCCAAGGCCAGGCCAAGGGAACCGTTTCTGACCACTTTGGCTCCTGCCATCTCCTCTGCAGAGATCCCTGCTTCCTTCTCAGTGTGCCCATAAGCAATTTCGTGCATAGTTGTTCTAGCTCACTGTGACGTGATTATTTTGTCTGTGTTGGTCTGTGCTGAATTCCTCAAGGGCAGGTCCTCTGTCATCTCTGTAGATGTGTCCTCCTGTTCTTGCACAGAGCCTGGCAGATGCTAATGAATCTTGAGTGAATGTGGAAATGAGTGAATATAGAAACAGAAAGTTAAATATGAATTGGGTCATCCACATCTGAGGAGGAAGGGGGAGTTTTGAGTACTGGAGTAAAACATAACGTTAATATGAGATCGAGAGGAGGGAAAGTATCTGTGAGATTTCCAGGTCTAGGTAGAAATAAGAGAATTTTTGTCTCCCTCCTGGGCATTTGAAAAGACTTGCCAGAGTTAAAGATAAAGCTATTAATTTAGAAGAAAAAGAAAGAAAGAATACAGGGGCATGGATAAAAAGGATCTTTCAGATTTAAAAATTTATAATGCATATGTAACATTTATTGAATTCTCTGGCAGTGTGCCAAGCACTTTTGCATGCATAATCTCATCTAATGCTTTTAGCAACACAGTAAGGTAGTTACTCAACGTCTCCAAACCTGAGACCTGAAGATAGATAAGAGTTAGATGGGATAGGATGGAGAAATGGAGAGAAGAGAAGGGCATTTCAGGCAGAAGCAAGAGCAAGTGCAAAGGCCCTGAGACAAGAAAGAATTTGGTATGTTCAAGCAGCAGAGAGAAGGCTGGGGAACTGGAAGATAGTAGACGGGTGGAGGCCATACACAGAATCTCATAAGCCACATGAAGGTGGAGAGTAGGGAGGACAGAAACTTGATGGTGATGGTATGAATTAGGTTTTCACTTTCCAAAGAAGAATTGATTTGAAAATATTGGGAGGGGGACAATAGTAATATGGGGGCTCGTTGAGGGGGCTCTTGTGCTTGTCCAGCTCAGAGATGATGGGGACTTTAACTAGGGTGGTGGTAGTGGAGATAGAGATAAATAGATAAATTCAGAAATGTTAAGGGTAGTAGAATGGATAGGACTTGGTGATAGATGGAGGCATGGGGGTAAGCAAGAGGTAAGGAATGGCTAGATATGAGCTCGAGCATGTAGGGAAATGGGGGGGCATTTCCTCACATAGGGAATATTCAGGGAGGGGTGAGTTTTAGGGTGGAATGAGGGGCAGCTCATGGGCACAAGGGTATATGGAACTCTCTGGGAGGAAATGCTGGCTTTGATGGTCACTTAAGTCCCTAGAATTTCTGAAAGTAGGACCAGTACTAGACTGTCACCATCCATATCAGGTACCTATAGGTCTGTGATGTCTCTTTCCTGTGGGGCAGTGGTAGATGAGAGCTTGTCATGATCATGGTTTGGCCTAGTGCTCCTTGACCTTTCAAAGACAGATACTGAAAAGGAATGAGCAACACTGGCATTAATCTCTGCTTATTGATATTTTATGTTTCCTACCATAAAGTACTTTCAAGATCCAAAAGCCTCAGTCCTGGAAACTGGAATGCAAAATAAAATGACATTTTATCCGTTCCTCTCCCCGATAAACCAGCCCACAGAACCGTCCCTTCATTCAGTAGGGAGAATGGTGAGTGAGACTTTGGAAGTTAGAATCTGTTGCTGTTGTGTTCTTGCTGGAGCAGACTGCATTGGGCAGCTCAGCTCAGTGCCAAGGAGAAATTACCAGAGGCGAAGCGGGGAGGGAGAGGTGAGGCTGGGGATTGAAACTCATTTCCACGTGGTCAGTGCAGGTGGTGGCCACCTCGGCTGTGAGATGCCTCTTATGGGACTTTTGAGCATATAACCTGATTTAGGCCCAAACAGGACGCAGCAGTGTGTTAGAGTAAGAAATTGCCCTCTTGTTCGACATACAATAAAACTCTTAATGCCGAAACTGACTTCAATCCTATGACCCCACTTTCTGTGGAATTTGAGGCCCAGAACTTGGTCCATAGTAGGACCACAAAAGCAACCCATTGACCGACTGACCTAGAGTAGTGAAGCTCTTTGCCCAAAGTCTCACAAAGAGTCATCATCCGAACAGGGGGCAGAAGGGACCCACTGCACTGCTGCTAAGCGGCAAGCTCATAAACACGAGGTGTTTTTTCCCTTCGGTAATAAGACTCAAGACATGAAATACGAGCTTGGCAAAGAGTTCCATATTGCGTTAAGAGGACAAATAGATTTATATTGGGGCGGTAAGTGCTTGCACTGAGCGCAAGTGCGAATGACTGGTTTCTAGCCTGACCGTGGAAATTCGCTGCTGCATTGGAAGATACATCTGCTAAGGGAGCTGTAACCTTTTCCTTTTTCTTTGGCTGATCCTGTGTCTCTGTTATAGTCAGTGGGCACACAAGCAACATTTTTTTTTTTTACTAATTGACAGGTAACAGAGTCTTATAAAGGAATAATAATTATACTGTGAAGAAGAATCACACCCGTTTGTATAACTTTTTACTGTTTGCAGAAATCTTTCATGTATGTGTGTATTTCTTAATTTGATTTTACCACAATTCAGAGGTGAGTATCATTAATCCCAGTTCATGGATGACGTTAATATCTTGAGGCAAAGCTGGAAGTGACCCAGAACTTACTTTCTTTTTTTTTTTTTTTTAAATATTTTATTTATTTATTTGAGAGAGAGAGAGAGAGAGACAGTGAGAGAGAGCATGAGCGAGGAGAAGGTCAGAGGGAGAAGCAGACTCCCCGTGGAGCTGGGACCCTGATGCGGGACTCGATCCCAGGACTCCAGGATCATGACCTGAGCTGAAGGCAGTTGCTTAACCAACTGAGCCACCCAGGTGCCCCAGAACTTACTTTCTAAAGTCCACGTTTGGGTCTGAAATAATCTGACCAGACCACAGTATGTATGTACACCAGCATGACCTTCATTCAGGCTTATAGCCCATTATTAAGCCATTAAGGCAGCTATAATGACTTTTTTTTTTTTCCTGAGGCTTTTCCGGGAAGTTTTCTGGACTTAGCATTTGAGAAGGTACTCGATTTCCTTTCTTTATGTTTTGCTGCCCTCATCTATTCTTAGAGGCATGGAGGGTCACCTGAAGAGTTTCTCTTGGAAGTTCACTGACTGACCCCAAGAATTGATAGCAGTGATTCTAAGGACTTTGCTTGATGTGCACTGTAAAAATGAAACTTCTTCAAATAACCAGGCCCCACTCACTGACCTCCTTGAAAATTTAATCTCTGCCCCTGTTATGGACTGGACAAAGATTCCCTTAGAATACTTTTGCAGAGTTTTACAGAGGTTAAAAAGAAAATGCACACACACACGCGTACATGCCTTAAATCAGACCCTTATTTTCAGACCCTTCTTGTTTCTCCTTCGCTCCTTTACAAAAATCAATTGGCAAGAATTTGCAAAGTTGCCAGGATGAGGTAATGGGCAATAACTCACGTGGCTTTCAGAAACATAAATCATTCAGCCTGATGTAGTGCCTTTCCATCCCCGTGGCAAGGCTTCATGAGCAGTAGCTGTTATGTGCATAAAATATTTGGGCTTCACTGTGGCCTTGGGTATTCTTCCATGTGGCATTCTCATCAGAAGTTCAGGGAAATCCATCCTGTATCCCATTACTGTCAGGTGCATGCACACATGGCCGGAGGCACCTTCTCAGTGAAGATTAGCAGCTCTTGCCTGGGCTGGCCGTTTCAGCACGAGTTAATGGGGGTCAAGGTGGGGACAGCAATGGCAGAGGGGAGGCCGCCATGCTCTGGGTTTGAATCCAGCAGGGCTGGCATTGGTCAAAGTGACATATTCTGAGAAGGTTTTCCGGAGTCAAAAGCTGGAGGTTTATAGATGGTTTTTGTTTAGCAAACACAGCATTAGCATTAAAGGATGAATTTGAATATATTTGATCAGATCTGTGCTCTCTGTACTGTTTTACACTGGGTCCCTAATCACATTTTTGTCACCTCCCTGACAACCTCTGGGGATATTTAAGATTGTCCCCCCTAGAGGAGATGTCACCCTGCTAGACCACTCCCCCCCAATGGCCTTCCCAGGGCCAACCGATATTATTTTCAAAAACATACTGTTTCTCCCAATAGCAGAGGTGTAATGCCTATTTTGTAGAAGATTTGAAGAATACAGAAGAAGCACTGGGGCGCCTGGGTAGCTCAGTCAGTGAAGCATCTGAATCTTGATTTCAGCTTGGGTCATGATCTCAGGGTTGTGAGATGGAGCCCCATGTTGGCTATGTGCTGAGTGCAGATCCTGCTTAAGCATCTCTCTCTCTCCATCTCCCTCTGCCCCTTCCCATTCTCTCCCTCCCTCCCTTCCTCTACTAAAAAACCAAAACAACAACAAAACAACAACAACAACAAAACAAAACCAGAAGAAAGAATATAGAAGAAGCACAGTGATTAACACAGGAGTTGGCAACCTATAGCACACTATAGGGCCAGATACAACCCATCACCTGCTATTGTACATAAAGTTTTATTGAAACACAGCCATGTGCATTCATTGCCTAGTGTCTGTGATTCCTCTTGTGCCACAAGGGCAGAGCTGAGTAGTTGCAACGGAAATTAAATGACCTGCAAAGCCTAAAGTATTTACCATCCAGCCTCTTACAAAAAAGTTTGCTGAGCCATGGCTTAGTTCATAGGTGCTCAGTAAATATTTACTGAAGAAATGAAAAGATCTGTGATCCCACCACCCAGAGAGAACCACAGTTAACGTTTTGGTGTATTATATTTAGTCTTTGTGTATAAATAGCTATAATTACATTTTGGGAGGGCTAAACTATACATCCTATTTTTGTAACCCACTTTTGTTTTTTAACATATTTTATGCGCATTTTTCAAGGTCGTTATTATTATGCAACATGGTTTCTAAACTGCATGAGAGTTGCGTGGACGTGCCAGGAAACTTAAACGATACTTTATTGCTGGGTTTTGTTCCAGGTTTTTACTTTTACAAACAATGTGATAAATACCTTTGCACATACATTGTTTTGCACATGCTTCTGATCCTAGAAGGGGAATTATTCCATTTCATTTTGCTAATTATTTTTTCACCTAAGTATGGCTTATCCTCCCAGCACACTGGGAATTGAGAGTAGGGATCCTACTGTATACATGTTTTCATCGCGCCTCCTCCTGCCCTCTAACACACACGTAGTAGGCAACCAGTAAATGCTTGTGAGTGTGTACACTCACAGTGTCCTCCTCTCCCTCTGTGCTTGTACAGATCCTGTGAGTCCTGCCCCAGCTCTCCTCCTTCATAAGTTCCCTCCTTCTGACTTGCTATATCATTCACTGCTTAGACCATATTCTCCCTTTCTTTAGAGCTTTCAAAGTGGTGTGATGTATGTTGTATCAGTTTCCTATGGCTGCTGTAACAAGTGACTACAAATGTGGTGACTTAATATAACACTCATTAATTCTCTCACAGTTCTAGAAGCCACAATTCTGAAGTCAGAATTCTGTTTCACTGGGCCAAAATTAAGATGTTGGTAGAACCCCAAGTATTCCTTCTAGAGACTCTAGGGGAGAACCGTGCTTTGCCTCTTCCTGCTTCTGGTGGCTGCTGGCATTCCCTGGCTCATAGCTACATCATTCCAGTCTCTGTGGTCACGTTGCCTTTCCCTCTTCTGTCTGTGCCAATCTCCTACTTTCTCTCCCCAAAAGGACACTTGTGATTGCAGTTAGGGTCCACCTGGATAATCCAGGATCATCTCTTCATCTCGAGATCCTTAACTTAATCACCGCTGCACAGTCTTCTTCGGCCTTCTAAGGTAACATTCAATTTCCAGGGATTAGGAGCCAAATATCTTTTGGGGATCATCGTTCAGCCTACCACATATGTCACTTCATTTGACTGGTTAGTTGATTCTTGTAAAAATATTTGTGAGGAACCAACATGATGGCAGGCACTCACACTGTGCTAGCTGCCTTGCATCACAACAGGAGAGAAAGGACTTGTGTAGGAAGAACTGTAATCAGGAGAGCTGAGCACTGGCCAGGCAGCTGGGAGACCCAGGTTCTGGTACTTTATTGGGTGAGGCTCTCAGTTCTTTGACTCCTCTGTGAAGTAAGGGATTGGACTAACCGCCATTTTTCTGAAGTGAGGACAGAGCACCACTGTTGTTATATATGTAGGATGATTTTGGGTGGTCCACAGGGACAAAACTAAATTGCAATGACTCACATAAATAAACCATTCTTTTCTTTCTTTCTTTTTTTTTCCGTTCTTTTCTTTTTAATTCTCCTTCAACCCTTCTGATTACTTTAAGGAGAAAGTCTCCATGAGGTGTTAACATGCCTTCCACATTTCTTTGAATACTTGCCAAACTCCTTTTATCAAAAAGAAAGCAGGTCTCAGATAACAGAAGCTAGGTAGAATTTAATAACATTATTTTGTGTCTGTTGTATTTATTTTTACAAATACCTCCCATGAGTGACTCAGGTCTTTCTATTGACGGCTGTACTGTAAAGTATCCCAGGTAAAAAGCGAGGTGATTTAAAGAAATATGTTGAGTAAATACAGGGTGGATGGTTTCTAGAGAGAACACATTGTGAAGATAGCTCTCAATGTTTGGGAAACACTTGGATGCTTCCAGGCTGGCCCCCAGCTCTCTGACTTCTATTTTAGTTCTAGAAGCAGGGTAGGATTGAAAACAAAAAGAAGCATCCTCAGTCAGAGGACGCAGCTGGAGATTCAGCATTAACGAATCCTGATTTCTTCTCATTTAAATGCATCTGATCCTTCAGGGACCATTGAGCAGCAAAGCCGCGAATATTAATCTCGTGTTGAAATTGATCACGGCCCACTTTAACTCCTAGCTTCTGGTAGGAGGAGGCGTGGCCTTATTCTGACCATTCTTTGCATTTTGCTGAACATCTGGAAGGTGGGGAGGCAACTTCTGTTTGACTTCTTCATGAGAGGGAATGGCTATTAGACATGGCACAGATGCCATGGGGAAGCCTCTCTCCCACCCACTCTCCTTTCTGGTTTCTGAGGAGGAAACTGGTTTGGTAATCCAGGTGAAGGCGGTCAGGAGGCTTCAGAGCTGGGTCTCTGCCTTTGGACCACAGTGGGAAGTGGAATCTCCTATTTCCCATTTTTTTCAGCCATTGATATACCTAATGCTAATTCCCTGGTGTGTTTGGAACCATATTATTTCCTCTTACAGGAAGATTTTGCTGGTTGACAACATTATCATCACCATTATTAAATAACTATTAGTTTTTCAAAACACTAGCCCATGTACTATGCTTCCTTTTGGGGGGAGGGTGCGTTGGTAAGAAGAGGAGGAGGGGGGAAACGCCAGTCATTTCACCCAGTTTTTCTGTTCCCTCAACCCTCCAAGAATGCTGGAAGCAGATGTAATTTGCTTCAAGGAAGTCTCAGGAGTTTGATGCATTTTGATTATCTGGGCTAAGCCTGGCTTATGCTTCTCTGAGGAATAGTAGATGGCTGAAGACAGTATAAGAATTTGGCTGACTTGGTATATAGTATGTATGGCAAGTGCTCAGGAGACATCCCTAGGAAGTGGTATAGATTTGGAGCCAAAAGACTCCTTAATGTCTAGGTGAAATTGGGCATGTCACTGTACTTCTCTGTGCCTTAGTATCCTCCTCTGCAAAATCAGGGAATAGTAGTAGTTCCTCCCAAGGCTGTAGCATAATATTCGCTGCTTTCCCTGAATAAGGAGACACTTCATGGGAAGCACTTAGCACAATAATTATCTACTGTTATTCCCTCCATTTTACAGATGGTAAAGTCAAGGCCCAGAGAGGTTACTGACTTGCAGAAGGTCACACAGCTAGCAAGCTTCAAGGCCAGTCTCTGAACTTAGCAAGTCTGATCCCAGATCCAGCTCTGGGCGATGCACTACCCAGCTCCCACCTGATTTAGGGCTGAATGTGTGAAAAGATATGAGAAACAGTTCTATTATTTGGATGATTTGCTGTGATTGGTGGGGAGCAGAGCTAGACTGGGGCAGCGCCTGGAGGGCCACGTCTGCCCAGCTTTGAATCCTGTGATTCAGGAAGGTCCTTTCCCTTCTCTTGGGCATCAGTTTCCTCACTTATGGTGTGATACCCAGCCCCTCCCTGAGCCTTCGGTGGTCAGAAGCCATGATGGATGTGAATGGGCGTGGTCAAGGTTAATACAGGACTGACTGAAGTCTCTGGTGAGTGTCCCTGGCCCAAAGAGGGAGACAGTACAAAGTGCCAGGAACTGGTTTGTGTCTGCAGAGAGGGCAGACTGAGGAGCTTGCTCCCTGTCACCCACCCAGTCGGCTCTACCCACAGCGCAGGCAGGGACGGGTGACTCGCTTATCTATCTGGGCCTCCATCGTGGTTGCTAGGAAACAGCACCTCGTGGCTGGGACTGGCGGAGCAGCTGGTGCTCTCCAGCATGGTGTGGGGCTCTTGCTTGGGGGGGGGGGGTGCTTTTGGAGAGAGGACTGGAAGGAGGAGGGAACCCAGCGCTGAGTGACCCCAGGGATAGTGGCCAGGGATGACACAGTGTTCTTGGCGGAGTTGTGTTTGGGTGGGGGCTGTGAGATGGGCTGGGGGAACACCTAGCATGGTGCCCAGTGTGCCCCATGCTCTGTCTGCACGGCTACAGCAGCAGTGGTGGCTCGTTCCTGCCGCATACTGCTTATCTGCCGTGCCAGGCATCCCACCAGGTGCATTATATGGATACCACCTCTCTTTTGACAAACCCGAGAGGAAGGTATTGTTATCCCCCATTTTATAGATGAGAAAACAGATTCAGGGAACTGAAGCGGCATCTACAAAGTGGAGAAAACCAGGTTTGTGTCCAGGCTGGCTGTCCCCAGAGCCTGGGAGCCTCTGCCCTTGCCCTGTCCCCAAAGCCTGTGAGCCTCTGTGGAGGCTGTTGGCTCAGGGTCTCCTCGGTGCCTGGCACATGGCACACATTTCTAGTCTGATCCTTGCAGCGCCCCTTCAGGGTGAGCATAGTTGGGAGAACAGCTCAGAGAAAATGACTTGCCTGCCTAAGACCTCCCAGTGCATGTCTGGCAGAGACAGTATTCCAACTTGTGACAGCGGCTGGAGTCCAGGCTCTGCCGGTCTCTCTACTCCCTCTGCCACACCACCTCCCTCCCCTAAAGCTGGAGTTGGATAGCAGTAGACTCTTTAAATGCTGGCTGTTGGGCTGGCCACAGAAAGCAATACTAATAAATGATGCTCATAGCTAATGAGAGCTTTTATTAAGCCTCTCATCCAGTGTCCTAAACCCATTAGAAGTTTCTGCAGTGCTGGGAAATGTTTTGCTCTGTCCAGTACAGTAGCCACTAGCCACATGTGCTTTTGAGCACTTGAAATGTGGCTAGTGCAACTGAGAAGTGAATTTTTTATTTTAATCAAATTTAAATAGCCACATATGGCTAGTAGCCACTGAGTTAGGGCAGTGCTAAAATAGAGCACTGGTTGGAGAGCTTTCTTGAATGATCACTTATTCTTACAACAGACATGTGAGATAGATTATCACCATCCCCATTTTACAGAGGAAACTGAGCTGCAGGGAAATAAAACAAGCATGCTCATGTTTACTCAGCTTCATGTGTGGCAGGGCCAGGATTTGAATCCCTTGCAGGTAAACCCAGGACCTGTTACATTGTGCTAGCAAGTCCGTGTTTCCCTCCTCGAGGTCAAGGTCAGGATGCACTGGGGTGGATACAGTGACAGCCAGGGCCGGTGAGAATGGCATGGGGATGACAGATGGAGTGTGGGATGGAGACAGGAGGTGGAGTGGGACATGATCCCCGAAAAGGGGAAGCATTGGATCCCCAGGGAGAGCACCTTGACCTGGAGTCTGGGTAATCTTGGCTCCCGTCTGCTTTTTACTCTGGCTTTGGGCCCTGACTCTGCCAATTTCTGGGTGAGGCTAGGGCAAATCATTCCCACTCCCTGAGTCTCATTTGCTTCCATCTCTGAAATAGGAATGACAGTAGCAGCAGCCTCATAGGATGCGGTGATAATGAGGCGGGATTGTGCGTGCATAGATGTGATGAAGCACTGTCAGCAGTGACATACCATACAGCTCAGCCTCTTCGTTAGCTCCGGAAACGTTACCGGGGTGGGGTGGGGTGGTGGGGTACGCCAGCTGCCTCTGTGGAGCAGAGGGGACACATGCTCACTCGATCTTGATTTTCAGGTTGAATGTGCTACGAAAGTGGGGCCTCACCATCCCAGGAGGTATCAGAAGAGTTACCATGTTCTCAGGACAGGGTTCAAGGTTTGGAACTGGGTGGGGCCTGGGAAGCTGCATTTAAAATTGCTCTTAAGGTCACATTCTGACCCCTCTTTCTAACCCATCTGCAGCCTAGGGGCAGAGGCCTCTGGGGACAACTTGTTGGCATTCCTAACTGGTCAGACTTGTTAACCAGAGCCGCAGCCTTTGTATCAAGTTTCTGGCTTTGTCTACCTTTCTTTTCTCTCTCTCTTTCTCTCTGTCTTTTCCCCCCTCTTTTATTATGGAAAGTTTCAAACATTACCGGAGTAGAGAGAATAGTATAACAAGCCTCTTCCTCATATCCATCACCACAACTAAACTTCAACAATCAACTCAAGGCCAATCTTGGGTTACCTATAAGCCTGCCACTCCCCAGTCCCCCCGACCTGAGGTTATTCTGAAGCAAATCCCAACATGCCTGTTTTTAAATAGTCCCTATGACCCTTCGTAGATTCTGGGCGCTATCAGTTGGTACAGTTGCAGAGGGGGGCAGTTTAGCAATCTCAAAATCGCCATGCAAAAGAGTCATGCGAAGTAGTCATGCAAATGCCTTTTGCTCCTGCTCTTCCATGTGAAGAGTCCGTCACACAAACGATCTACTTGCACAAGTGCGAAACGAAGCCTGCATACGGTTATTCATTCCAGTATCGTTGGTGATAGTGAAGGTTTACAAACAACCGAAAGGTCCGGTGATGGGGACTGGCTAAAAATTTATAAATTTTACAGTGGAATTATATAGTACTATGGAAAGGAATGAGGAAGTTCTTTATAAAGTGATATGGACTGATCTTTCCAATGTATTCTTTTTTTTTTTTTTTTTAAGATTTTAAAATTCATTTATGAGAGAGAGAGAGAGAGCTTGAGCAGGAGGGCAAAGAGAGAGGGAGAAGCAGACTCTGTGGCCCACAGTTGGTGGGGGCGATCCCAGGATCTTGGGATCATGACCTGAGCTGAAGACAGATGCTTAACCGACTGAGCCACCCAGGCATCCCTTCCCAATGTATTCTTAAAAGACAAAAGTAAGGTACAGAATGCTGTGAATGATATGTTGTCATGTTTGTAAAAATGGGGGAAATAATGTATTTGAAATACACCATTATTTCTAGAAGGATGCGCATGAACCTAGTAAGTTGGTTACTTTATTAGAGAGGGACTAAGGGGCTGGTGGACAGGGGTAAGAGAGAGATTTTTCTCTTTATATCCTATCTATCTTTTGAATTTTGTACTAATATTTTAAATTCCTGTATTTCTTATCTAAAAATAGAACTTTTTTCCCCCAGTAAACCTAAAACTGTTCTTAAACATGTCTATTAGTTAACAAAAAAGTATTTCTCCAAATGAGTTGAAAACTTATTTGGCTTGCACAAAATATTCATAATTCCCCCCAGTTGGAAACTATCAAGGTGTTTTTCAGGAGGTGAATGGATAAATAAGCCAGGACTATTATTCCATATAATGGGGTATTATTCAGTGATAAAAAGAAATGAGCTATCAAGCTATGAAAAGACATGGAGGAAATTTAAATGCTTATTGCTAAATAAGAGAAACCAGCTTAAAAAGCATATATAACGTATGGTTCCAACTATATGACTTTCTGGAAAAGGCAAAGTTAGAGAGATAGTAAAAAGCAAGTAGTTTTCAGGGGTCACAGAGAGGCGGGAAGAAGGGATGAATAGGTGGCACTTGGGGGATTTTTAGGGCAGCAAAGGTACGCTGTATGATACCATAATGACAGCCGCGTGACGTTATGCATTTGTCCAAACTCATGTGATGTAACAGGCCAAGAGGGAGCCCTAACCTAAACTCTGGACTCTAGTAAATAGTAACATATTAGTTTTGTCCATCAGTTGTAACAGATGTATCACACCCATCAGTGCAAGATGTTGATAATAGGAGAAACTGTGCCTGGGAGTGAGAGGGAGTATGTGGAAACTCCTTGTACTTTCGGGTTAATTTTTCTGTAAACCTGAAGCTTCTCTAAAAAATGATCTATTAATTTTTTAAAAATAGAATTTCTAATTACCTTGAACCTGAGGAAGACTGGCTGCCTCTGCTTGTGAGGTTGTAGTTGTGAGTGGGGTGGGGAGCATGGGGATACTTGTTCAGCCCTAAGGCTGGTCGCCCTGAGTGTTGCCATGGGCAGTGGCATCGGCATAGCTACTGTGGTCTTTGGTGAGACTATTGCAGAAGAAGCAGGGTCTTTATGAGGAATGGATAGGCAAACTGTAGATTCTTGGGCTTTGAAAGTCAGAGGAATTTGCCTTTGAGCCTGTAAGCAATAGGGAGCCATGGAGAATTTTATCAGGAGAGTGCCACAGGGAGCTGTGCTTCAGGAGTCCAGGTGTCAGAATTAGTTCTGCCCCTTCTTTGGGCCTCATGCTTTTTATCTGTAAAACCAGAAGGCTACACTAGGTGATTGGAGAGGTCATCTTCAGCTTCAAGGTTCTGACAGCAAAGAGCTTTTCCTGACTTTCCAAACCCCTTTTCCTCCCTGCCCCACCCGCTTTTAATTTTTCTGCTGCTCTGCGCTATACTGTGGCTGGAACCGCCCCCTGGGGGGAATGTCTGCTGAATGGAGTCTGAGCCTTGGGAGCAATTCTGTTTTATTTTATTTTTGTCACTCCTCTGAAATCTTCAAGGAGAAAACCCAAATCTGTGCCAGCGCCAAGGAGGAGCAACTTGGAAGAGAGTTGGAAATAACGAGAAGGGTAATCAAATCCTTTCAGGGTTCCAGAGCACGGGCGAGCTGCAGTCGGAGATTTAGCCAGGACTGTTTCCTGCTAGAAGGATTTGATTTGACTCTGAGCTGTCCAAGCTCCTAGAAGGTTCTATGCAGGAGCCAGCCTGGAGGCTCCAGCTGGTAGTATGAATTGGAGGAGATTCTCTGCTCCTTCCAGATCCTCTCTTGTCATCATAGTGTGATTTATGAGCTTTTCCTCTAAAATATGAGAAGACTGGCTCCTGATTATGCCCTGTAATGCAGGAAAGCAGTGGCTGTAGCATTTCTGATTAGCAATTCTCTTTAGACCACCATCTTGTTACAAAAAGGATACAAGAGGTTGAATACAGATGGATTAAAGTCTTTTAAAAAAATAATATGCTTTCAGTCTAGTTAGGTGTCTGGAGGATCTTTGCTGCCATCTGAGGGATCTGGGCTTGATTCCTAGATTAATTGCAACACACCAGCTGTTACGAACAGAGGCTGCTTACCTCTGAGCCTCTACATCCTCATATATGGGGCGAGAGTAGGGGAACGCTAGTAGCTCCTGCTTTATAGGGTACATATAATGTGAAATAATTTTGTGAAGAAGTCAGCACTGTGCCTGCAACAAATGATGGACTCCATAAATGCTAGTGATTATTACTAATTATTACTAGATGGTCTGAAAGTTTTTTGAAAAATATTTGGAAAGCATTTTTATAACTATGTATTGATATGGTAGGGCTTGCCTTTTTGGGGAGTGATGGCGTCTCGAACCAATTCAACACATAGGCCATGTCATAGGCATACCTGTCCAGCTTGTTATAGTTCAGAGAACAAAATGTAAACTTGGACAGGTTCCTGATTATAGTTTACACAGAGCTGTGCTTTCTTCCTCTATAAAAATGGATAATAATGTCATGGTGTGTGTGTGTGTGTGTGTGTGTGTGTGTGTGTACGATGTGGTATGTGGTGTATGGTATGTGTGTGCATGTGTGTAGTATGCTGTGTGTGTGGTGTGGTGTGTATGTGTTGTGTGTGTGTGGGGTGTGTGTGGTGTTTGTGTGTATGGTTGTGTTGAGTGAGACTCCCATAATCACAACACTTAATATCCTTGGGTAAAAGCACTTGGTAAAAATAAATAGTAATTTGTTGTACAGATAGTGATCTCCTGATGATCTAGTATGTGCAGGGAAAATCTACCTTCAGAGCTTAAATTTCATTTGAGGAGCTAAGGTGGATATGTCTCACATTCGTGAAAGAATTGAAACAACGGCAGGAGGCCGACAGAGACAAACTAAAGGTACCATGGGAGTTCAGAGTAGGGCTGGGAGGACCAAGCAGTCCAGGACTCCCTGGGAGGAACAGTATTTGACATAGGCTCTAAAGCAGGTTTTAAACTTTTCTGCTTGCCTACTCTTTAAGTGAACTCAGGGGGAAAAAACTCTCTTGCCTCATACATTTTAACTTGACATCTGAAATGTCTCATTATAAGTTTAAATAGTTACGAAGGATATCATTTCTACCATATTGTAAATATTGACCTTGTAGAATAAAATTACACTCTTAACTGTGTCAAATGGAAATGAAATAACAGGGCAATTTTTTATTTTGCCTTTTTATTGCAGGATCACTTATATAGAGTAGAATGCACAGATCTCCAGTATGCAACTCAACTTTTTTAAAAAAAGATTTTATTTGTCAGAGTGAGAGCAACTGAGCCCAAGTAGGGGATGCACAAGCAGGGGAAGGGGCAGGCAGAGGGGGAAGCAGTCTCTGCTGAGCAGGGAGCCCAAAGCTGGACTCGATTCCAGGACTCTGGGATCATGACCTGAGCCAAAGGCTAATGGTTAACCGACTGAGCCACCCAGGCATCCCACAACTCAATTCTTTTTTGTCAGTGTACCTGCCACCCAAACTGAGGTGTGGTCTATCTCTGCATTCCAGAAGGCTCCCTTGTACCCCCTCCCAGTCAATTCCTCCACAACAGTGACCATTTCTCTGACCTCCATCACCATAAACTAGTTTTGCATGATCTCATTTGTTCTGCCTTCTTTCGAGCAGCGTAAGTTCTGTGAGATTCAAGTATGTTGCTGCAGGTGGCAGTAGTTCATCATTTGTCATTGTTGTATAGTATTCCATTGAGTGCCATTTTGAGATTTAAAAAATCTTGTCTACTCTTAATGGATATTTTGGGTTGTTTCTAATATTTGGTTGTAAAACTACTCTAAATGTTCTATATACTTTTTGGTGGACATAAATACTGGATGTGTTTGGGGTAGGTAGCCATGAGTGGGATTGCCAGATCACAGGATAAATACTGTAACACATTGGTATCCACCAGCATCCGTCAAAAATTATCCAAATGAGTCAGAAATTTTATTTTGTGCCTTTCTTTACTTTCTTGAACTCGTAATTCCATTCTAGTTCTTTCACAGAATTTTATCCCAATATATTTCTATACTTGAAACTCTTCTATTATCATACTTCTTTTTTTAAAAAGATTTTATTTATTTATTTGAGATAGAGTGAGTGAGAGACAGACCATGAGTTGAAGAAGGAGCAGAGGAAGAGGGAGAAGCAGACTCCCTGCTGAGCAGGGAGCTGGATGTGGGACTCCATCCCAGGACTCCAGAATCATGACCTGAACAGAAGGTAGACACTTAACAAACTGAGCCACCCAGGCGCCTCAATCTATCATACTTCTTTTAATCTAAAACATGTATATAAACTGAAATAGACATTGGAAATTTTTCCTTTGCCCATAGAACTCTAAGTATCTCTCTTTTGGATTGATTTATCATTACAGTGATCAGATACACAGTTCATCAAAATAATATTGGTTATTTCATGCATCTGACAAATAATTACTAAACATAAAAGTAAGATAGTGTGGGAAATGCTCCTCATAATGAGATGGAAGGGGGTGGTTGATGGCAGTGCTTCTCCTACTTTAAGGTACATAGGACCATCTGGGGATCTTGCTAAAATGCAAATTCTGATTCAGAAATTCTGGAGATGGGGTCTGAGATTCTGCTTTTCTAATAAGCCCACTGGGGAGGCTGATGCTGCTGGTTCACAGGCTACACTGAGTAGCAAGGGTTCATGATCCCAAAGGAAGATGATTCCCTTGTACTTTTCCTACCTGTGTACCCCTGGGGAAGCCTGTGTGTACCCCAGGGTAGGGCTATCCCCTGTGAGGACCACTTCTCTGAAGGATGCTAAGATGGAGTTGGCCATTTTCAGACAGGATGCCCATTTATGCAGTTGGGACTGGATATTTCAAGGACTGGTTTGAATGGTTTTCAGAGTCCACTGGGGGTGAATTCCGACAAGTAAAGTTTGTGGCTGGGCAGTGGATGGTCTTGGATTCCATGCTAAGGAGTTGGGCTTAATACTTAGGCAGAAGGGGCTGTGGGGCATTATGAGCAGAAAGCTGGTATGAGCAGAGTGCTTTGGGGAGACTGATGTGTTGAACAGCTTGTGGGATGGCTGGGAAGGAGTTAAAGCTGAGGGCTGGCAGCAGTGACAACGCTATGGGCTTGAAGATGAGGTTGGCTGTAGTTATTGGGATTTGCCTGTGATTTTTATCTCCACCTCCCCAGCTTTTGAACTTTTGCCCTGGTTGCACAGACCTGGTTTGCTGTCAGTATTTCCTGAAGTGTGGGTGACATTCCTTTGGGGGGTACTTGAGATGTTTATGCACGGAGCTCAAGGTGATTTAACGCGGAACACAGACGTGGCCTTAAGTAACACCGAAACCCAAGAGTCCCCGGCATCCCCTTCTCAGCCTCTCTCAGCCCTGGTGGCATCTGGAGAAAGTCTTTAGCGCCTTGCAGGCTCCCATTTTCCTTTTGTTGATAGAGAGCAGGCAGCTTGGCCTCAGGGCCTCTGGTAAGCAATAGTCTCTAGATAGAATTTTACAAACTTTTTTGTTTTTGTTGAATTCCTTTTCTGTGTTGCAGGATGGCACGTGGTCCTAGTTTTCCCCTCACTGTAGTGACACAAAGCCGTTCATTTCAAATACGTTCATTTCGGTAGGAAAAGTGAGCCAATTGACTCGATCATATGGAAGAAATAATAATGCTGGCGGCATGTGAATACAGCAGAAGCCATGGTGGTGACACGCCATGGTTCAACTTGGGGAAACATGGGTTGGACCGTGTGACAGAAGCCAGTGCGTGCCATAGCTCTGTGCCAATGCCGGAGAGGCTTGGGAGGGGGGTCGTGGCGGTGGGGAGGGGGCTCTTCAGGAATTGCAGTGCCTCGGTCAGGGGCCCTGGGTCAGCCGGGTGAGTCCCACCGCGGTGCTGACCACAGCCTAACGCCTGCCCTCCCTTGCCTCTGCCCGCAGAGATCCGCACGCAGCTGGTGGAGCAGTTCAAATGCCTGGAGCAGCAATCAGAGTCCCGGCTGCAGCTGCTTCAGGACCTCCAGGAGTTCTTCCGCCGGAAAGCTGAGATTGAGCTCGAGTACTCCCGTAGCCTGGAGAAGCTGGCCGAGCGGTTCTCCTCCAAGATCCGCAGTTCCCGGGAGCACCAGTTCAAGTGAGGAAGGGGCGGGGGCGGGGCCTGTGTCTAGGGGAGGCAGCGAAGCACAAAGGAGGCAAAGACTCACTGGAGGCAGATGGTGTGCTTTTAAGGCCTTGGGGATGCAGGTTACCGACCCCTCTGTGCCTGACTTCCTGCGTGGAGAGTGAGGATAGAGGTCATTCTCATGCATAAGGATGCTGCAGGGAGTGAGTGAGGAACTCGGAAAAGTGCTTGTCGCAGTCAGTACGTGCTCAGTAAATTGTCCTTGTTGTAGCTATTTTCCTACCAAGCACCAGGCATTGAGCTAGTCTTCATCTGGGCCAGAGTGACCTGCCCCCTCCTTTCAGGACCTCGGACCCTTTTATCTGGGGACCAGCCAGCGCACTTCCCAACTCCCTTACACAGGGATCTCAGAATCTCTTCTCCATGGACTGAAGCTCAACGCATCCCTTCTGCTTACTCCGCTGGAGGGTCAGTGCCCCGGGCTCTTTCTCTCCCTCATTTATTTACAATATACAAACTTCCCGGAGTCCTGATTTCTCATGCTCCGTACTCTGGGTTTGTGAGTGCAGATCCCCTCAGGCACTGATGGGGCAGCCTCTGAGTCTGCCAGCAACACAAAACCTCTTTGCCCTGAACCCACTGGGGCCAGCCTCTTCCAGCGCAGGTAGGAGGTAGCAACCTCACAGGGATGGCGTTCACGGGGCAGGGTGCCCCTGTGCAGCGCTCTCTCCCTCTGCCATGCTCCCCGGACCTTCTCCTCCATCTCTCCAGCCAGTCGCCCTCAGCAACTTGCTTCAACCCCCGACCTCTGGGTCTGATCCAGTTTTTCTCTCTACATGTAAAAAAGCTGTGGTGTATAGAACACACATAATATAAAATCTACCATCTTAACCATATTTAAGCATACAGTTAGGTAGCATGAAGGATACTCACACTGGTGTGCAGCCGTCACTACAATACACCCCCCACGCTTGTCATCTGGCGAAACAGAAACTCCATTCCCGTCAAACACTAACTCTGCATTCCCTCCCCCTGCAGTCCCTGTCAACCACCACTGGACTTGCGGTCTCCATGAATCCCACTACTGTAGGGACCTCAGAGAAGTGAAATCATACAGTAGTTGCCCTTTCATGACTGGCTTATTTCATTTAGTACAATGTCTTCTAGCTCCCTCCCTTTTGTAACCTATGACTTTTTAAGGCTGAGTAATATTCCATTGGGCGTACAGAGCACATCGTGTGTATCTGTTCACCTGTCAGTGGACGCTAGCTTGCTTCCACCTTCTTCCCTATGTTGTTTTGCCTTCTGCTCTGGTCAGGGAGCGCTCTTCCTTTTAACTCCCGTAAACATCTCCCCTCATCTGTGCTACAGCATTCAAACACTCACTTTTGTGGAAATTGTTTTATCAAAGAGCAAAAATGCATTACATCTTTGCAAATACCACTCTTGTTTTTCTACCCAATGTCATTTATTTAGACTTAGCCTGCAGGAGGAAGCTGCTTCTTCTTCTTCTTCTTTTTTTTTTTTTTAAAGATTTTATTTATTTATTTGACAGAAATCACAAGTAAACAGAGAGGCAAGCAGAGAGAGGCAGGGGAAGCAGACTCACTACTGATCAGAGAGCCTGATGTGGGGCTCGATCCCAGGACCCTGAGATCATGACCTGAGCCAAAGGTAGAGGCTTAACCCACTGAGCCACCCAGGCGCCCCTGGGGGGAAGCTTCTATTAAAATAGCATCCAGGCACTGTCTAGGCCCTTCCACACACATTATCTCATTTTCTGGATAGATATTTTTGGGGAGGAGGGAGGGGAGAAAGTTTACCTTTTTTTTTTCTTTCCAAATGATGAAAGTAAAATGCTCATTGTATGTAATTTAGAAAATACAGAAAAACAAGGGAAAAAGTCACTTGCACAGTCCTGCCCTTCAGAAGCAATGCTGCTCCCATTTTGGTGCCTTCTCTGGCCTATCTTTTCATGATAACAACAGCCATGACGACAGTTTACTGAGTGCTGTACTGAGCACTTGGGGCCGGGTGGGGGTTATTGCTCTGTCTTTTTTTTTTTTTTTTAAAGATTTTATTTATTTATTTGTCAGAGAGAGAGATAGAGAGCGAGCACAGGCAGACAGAGGCAGAGGGAGAAGCAGGCTCCCTGCTGAGCAAGGAGCCCGATGTGGGACTCGATCCCAGGACGCTGGGATCATGACCTGAGCCGAAGGCAGCTGCTTAACCAACTGAGCCACCCAGGCGTCCCTTATTGCTCTGTCTTAAAGATGAGGACAGTGCAGCTCTGAGAAGCAGCTTGTCCAGGCATGTCTGTGGGCCAGTCATTTCAAGAAGATGGATTTGAACTGTCATTCTCATTCTGCCTCATCGGCCTGAGATAAGAAAGGGCCGGCTGCAGCCTGAGAACAGCGATGGGAACTGAAGTCTCCCCTAAAACCAGAGATAGAGACATAATCACAGAAACACTTATCTCTGGCTGAGCTGTCACTAGAGCCATCCAGGGTGGTGTGGTCAGGCTGCGGCTTCAGCTCCTGCCTATCTCCTTCCTTACCATTTGCAGTGTGAACGTGAGGGAAAGGGGGAGATGTGGGGGCATGAGGGAGCATGGGCGGGGGTCCCCTGTTCCCTCGCGTTGCCTGTAATGAGCTCGGCCAGCCCCTCATGGGTTCATTAAACAGAGGCCACCAGACAGAACAGGAGCCCCAGCTGGCAGTCGGGCCAAGCCGGCTGCTTGAGACACTATGAAATTCTAATTAGGGTGTGGGCTCAGGCCAGTGCAGCTGGCATCGGCCCTCTGCACGATGCTAATGTGGCTTTTGGACACAGGAGTCTCTAAGGGATGCCTGGACTGGCCCTTTGACCCCAGGGCCAACCAGTGCTGACCCGTGGCTACCTCTTTGGAGCTCAGTGAACAGGATCTGTGCTGGGCTCTAGGTCCTTTGTCCTGCTGTCCAGAGAAGGCTTCTCTTGCTGTCTTACAGTTACTTCATTTAAGAGTGTCCATCTCTCTGGCAGGTAGCCTCTCAGGACCTTGAGGGCAGGGCCCAGATCTTGTTATCTTATTCCCGCTGCAGTGGGCCCAGTGCCAGATAGAGATGGGGTGTTTGTGCATGAGCAGGAGCAAGGGAAGGAGAGAATGTACTTGGTCTGTAAAACCTACTCTGGCTGAGAGATTTTGTTTAGAGAGGGAGTTGAGTTGCCCAAGATAGCCCAGCAAATGAGTGGCTGGGCTGGGACGGATACTGTCTTAGTTCCTTCGGCTGCTGTAACCAAGTACCATAGACCAGGTGGCTTGTAAATGGATTTCTCATCATGCTGGGAGCTGGAAATCCACCAGTTTGCAATCATTTGATAGTTTCTTTCTTTTATCTTTTTATGTTTGATTGTTTATATCTTTCTTTCGCTAGAGGGGAAATCCCACTGTGGCGGGAACCGCCTCTCTTGTTTCCTCTGATAAATCAGGGCCTGGCACCTCGTAGGTCCTCAGTAAATACTGGCTAAATAAACAAATCAACAAATCCAGAGTATTACGGGCATACAGAGGAAGTACCGGGTCAGACTCAGAGGAGGTAACACCTGAACACTGAGGCCTGAAGAGCAAACAGGTGGCAGAGTTCAAAGAACGTGGCCAGAAGGCCTGGGTGCCTGCCCCAACTGTACCAGTTGTGGGCATGTCCCCCCTCAAGAAAAGGGACAGTGTCTGAGAGCAGGAACTGTGTTTTGTTAGTCTTGGTGGTTCAGCATACCACACAGTCCAGGAAAATCAGAGGCCTCAGTGATACGTGATAGTAGAAAAGAAATAGATGATGATGGTATTATCCTCCAGATGTTCGACCTGCCCCAGTTAAACCCTGAGTCCCGCCACTTGAACCTTTCTTGGAATCATGTGCTACAGGGTGCTCAGCCTCGGTGAGCCCAACCCTGACAGAGTGCCAGCATAGCTGCGTTCTCAGCGTGCAGACCGCTGATTCTCATTGGGTCTTCAAGTGGTAGAGAGCAGAGAGAGCAGGCAAGCTCTCTCCTGACTCTTCTAAGGACACTAATCCCATTCATGAGGGCTCTGCCCTAATCCTAATTACCTCCTGAAGGCCTGACCACCTGATAACCATCACACTGGGCAGTATATGGCATATATATATGTATATAATATAATATATGACTTTTAAGGGAACCCAGACATTCAGTCCATAACAAGAGCTTAGGTCTCTTGATCTTGATTCCTCCATTTGCTCTTTATCTTCCCAGGCAATTAAAAAAAAAAAAAATATATATATATATATATATACACACATATATATATATGCAGCTGCCCAGGAGGTGCTTTGATGGACATACATGTAATGCAGAATGTTCTGGTTATCTATTCCGTGTAACAGCAATACTTGGTACTAAAACGCAGTACCTCGTTGTTTAGGGGGTCAGGAATTTGGACAGGGCTCAGTCGGGTGATTTTCCCGCTTTATGGGTCTTTGACTGGGATCACTGATGATCAGTGGCTGGGCAGCTGGCAGCTGGGCTGGGTCCAAGAGGGCTTCACCTATGTGCCTGGTGTTTTGGTGGGCATGGTTGCAAGGCTGGGCCCAGCTGGGCTGCCTCCTTCCCTGTGTGGTGTCAGGGCCTCCGTACCTAGCATTTCAGCTGGATGTCTGACACGGTAGTTCAAGGCCCGGAGAGAGCAGTAGGGAAGTCCCAGTCTTCAAGGCGAGGTCTGGAACTGGCCCAGCACCGCCTCTCAGCCTGAGCTCAGCTTCAAGGAGATGGGAAAGAAAACCCTTCTCCCATCAAAGGATTTGCAGACCTCTTTGATCCTCCTCACTGAACAGCAGTCAGGGAAGGCATCTGGAGGCAGTGGCTTTTAAGCAGAGACCTGAGGGATGAGAAAGGGCAGCCCTGGAGGCAGCAGGAGGGGAGGAGAGGCCAGTGCAGCTGGAACTACTGAGGCACTGTAAGTATGGGGGAGCATGACCCCATTTCTGTTTTTGAAAGATGACCCTTGATTGGGGGTGGCATGAGTGGAGCAGATGGTGGTGATGATTGCCAGGGGCATGGCAGAGCAGGCCAGGAGGTGGTGGGCCGTGCTGGGCAGTCTTTCAGAGGTAGGAATGGAAAAGAGGAATCAAGGATGTCTTCCCTTTCTGACTTGACAGAGGACTTGAGAAGAGTGAGGCAGAAGCTGCCATCCTGTGCCAAAATCATCTGTGTTCTTGTCTGTCCCCTTTTTTTTTTTTTTTTATTTATTTGTCAGAGAGGGAGAGAGAGCGAGCACAGGCAGACAGAGGCAGAGGGAGAAGCAGGCTCCCCGCCAAGCAAGGAGCCCGATGTGGGACTCGATCCCAGGACGCTGGGATCATGACCCGAGCTGAAGGCAGCTGCTTAACCAACTGAGCCACCCAGGCGTCCCTTGTCTGTCCCCTTTTGACAACCCCTGGGTAATGGGCTCAGAGATGGCAGAGAGGGTGGCTCTTGACACGGGGTCCTGAACACCCAGCACCAGGTTTGGCCTATGGTTGGCACGCACTAAACGTTTGTTGAACGAACAAATGAAGCTCAAGTGGTAATTGGAATTGCTCTGGGGTGGGACTGGTGGGAGGCAGGGAGGGGGACATCTGTCTTCTGGCTACCTTAGGAGCTTGGTGGGGCCATTTGGGCAAAGGGTTACCAACTCCTTGTGCCCGGTGCTTGACATAGTGTTGCTGAGAGGACAGTGCGTGGGCTTCATAGTGCTGTCCCTGACTAGGGAACCGGGACTGCAGTTGTTAGAACACCTGTTTAACAAAGTGTGGTCCTGACACAGCATCACGTGGAGACATGTCAGACATGCAAAATCTGGAGCCTCCCCTCAGACCTGCTGAATGAGAAACTCCAGGGGTCGGGCCCAGCAATCTGTATTTTAACAAGCCCTCCAGGGGATTCTGAGGGTTATTTATGTGTAAGAGCACCCATTCTGATAATTTTCCAGATGATAAATTATGTACAACTCACTCTAGGCCCCTCCGGCCTTCTAGCCCCCTCTCCTTCCCCAGAGTCAAATCCATAATCCACTGCTCCTTCCCAGCCAGCCCTCGCCTGAGGTTGGCTTATCCTCTTCAAGACCTGGAACTGGGGGCCCTTCCTGAGTTGGGGGGGGGTGGCGCACAACAACTCCAGATTTCCATTTGGAATATTAGCTCCACCTGCAAATAGCACCGTGTGTGTGAGGTGATGTTCTTTTCTATTCCGATGCCTTTAGTTTGTGACATCTCTTACCTCCCAGGGGATATACCTGAGAAAAATACCTTCTCTAGCAGATTAAGTGTTGGCTGCTGTTATTTGGATAGCCGTGGGGGAAAAAAAGCAACAGGGAATTCTATTCAAATGTGTTTAAAATTGGGAAAGTCAGATTTTGGAAAGAACTGGGAGGTGCTTGGCTAGCTGGTGAATAATGTTTAATATTCTCTGCAGTGAAGGTCTGGGGCATCCCTCAGCTTCACGGAGTGGTTGGCAGGAGGATTCCAGCGAGCAACTAACCTTTCTTCACAGATGTAGTATTTCCCTAAAAAGATGCTATAATTTAGATTTAACCTTTCAGATGAATCCTAAGCAGAGAAGCACTTTTGCCGTAGGTAAGTTGAACCTGTGAGTGTGCACAGGATTCAGAATGAAAAGGTTTGCATAGAACAAGGCAGGGACAAAGGGGAAGATCCTCCAGGTGGGGCTCTTGTCTCATTCACAGCTACTTCTATTATTATGACTAGTATCACACTAGTCATAGCTTTCCAGTAATACGTTCCAAGAGCTGGTATTCTCCCAGTATGGCGTGCCAGCCAGATCTTCCCTGATCACTTGGTGCCTGTGCTGTGCTGGTTGTTCAGTCTTTCAGATACCCATCACAGCCACATTACCATGAGCCAAGGGTTCTACTAGGTGTCCTTTTTTTCCCTTAAGATTTTATTTATTTATTTGATAGAGAGCAGGCATACACATGTGCATAGAGGGAGTGGCAGAGGGAGAGGGAGAAGCAGGCTCCCTGCTGAGCAGGGAGCCCAACCTGGGGCTTGATCCCATGACTCTGGGATCATAACCTGAGCCAAAGGCAGGCACTTAACTGACTGCGTCCCCCAAGAGCCCCAGCTACTAGGTGTCTTGCATTGCCTCATTTAACTTTGTAGTAAACATTTGTGACCTTTGAGGCAGGTACTAGCTCTGTCTTTCTCGTTGAAAACATGGAGATTTTTTTGAGAAATTAAGGAATTTGCCCAGAGGGACACAGCTAGAGCAAGTAAGTGGCAGAGCTAGAATCCTAATCTTGGTTTATCTGGTTCCAAAATACGAAACTGCTTCAAGCGGCACGACTTTGGGTATCCGCTCACGTCCCTGGGCTGGCGTAGCGTTCCTGCGAGCTGCCCATCTGTCTAGACCAGCGCTCCGTGTGTGGGCATTTAGAGTTCCCTTCTCTCCTGACCAGCTCCCGCTCTTCTCAGCAGGGCCAGCTCAAGTCTCACTTCCCCTGGGAAGCCCCTGCCCTAGATCCCAGGCCCCTCGTCCTCTGCTCCTCCTCTGGCCTCCCACGGTGATCTGTATGTCACTCTCATTATTATTATCGGATGACCAAGAAATGATCCCGCTCACACGTCCAGTCCTCCCACTCCAGTCTGCTGGCCGCTTGAAAGCAAGGGTCGTTTCTAGTCTCTCCCTCTCTGATCAGTAATAGAAGGTTTTTGAATGAATAGCTGAAAAGACTGAGATATTACCAAATACTTTCTTCAGACACATGAAAGAAGTAGACTTACTTTGTGTGGCTACATAAAGGAGAGAGGTGAGGTCCAAGGATAGCATTTTCAGAGAAACCGACTTCACCTTGACCTTGAGACATTCCAGTAGCTAGAGCTATCCAGGAAGGAAAGGGCTGCCTTGAGAATGTGAGATCCCCTCCGGGGATTGTGTGCACAAAGGCCAGGTATTTTAAGTGGGCCTTACTGCAATATGAGGGATGGCCAGACCAGAGCGGTGCTCCTCAAAATGAGAGTGGGATCACTGAGAGCACATGAACCATACATATTGAATTATCTTTTCAGTTCTTTCAGTCTCCGTGGCTGGCTCAAGGAGACGGTCTCCGTTTGGTTGCTAGTGTGTTGCTAATGCCTCTCTAATCTTAGAGAATGGACCACAGGCCCCAGCATCTGCCTGGGATTGAATGATGCTGTTTTGTTTTCCTTGAACTTACTTTTTCGGTTCACTTTTTATTTATGGCAAGTGATGCTGGTTTTTAAAATTTTATTTTAAATAAGACTAGGGAAAGTCCTTGGTAAATAAATTCATTTAAGTAAAAATAAACAGTGAATAGGGAGGTATTAAGTACTGTGGTTTTGCAGGAATGGCAAAAATCCTGAAGCCCATCTAAGACCCCCGAGGGTCCCTTTTAACTCCACCTGGAGAGTAAGCACTTGCATCACTACCCAGTCCGTCCCCACCTTGCTGTTTTCATTGCTGGGAGTAATTTCAAAGCGGAAGTCTCAGCCCAAAGAGTGGCCATTGCAATAGCTACAACCCTTTTTTCTCCTTCCATGTTTGTCCTTCTGGCCCTCTCCTAGATCCTGTACCAGCTTTCTGGGAATCTGCGGAGACTATAATCAGCAACTTCCGAAGTGTTAACCATGGTGTGGTTTAGTAATGTATGATATGCTCTATATAAATCTACGCATGCATATCATCTACATTTTATTTTAAAAATGAAAAATAGTTGATGCAATGAAAGAGATTTTTAAAAAAATACTTAATTTAGAGAGAGAGAGAGCACACCTGTGAATGAGTGGTTGGGGGAGAGACAGAGGGAGAGAGAAACCCAAGTAGACTCCTCGCTGACCATGAGCCTAACATGAAGCTCGATCTCAGGATCCTGAGTTCACTACCTGAGCCCAAACCAAGAGTCAGATGCTTAACCAACTGTGCCACCCAGGTGCCCCAGTAATGAAGGAGATTTTAACAAGCAGTAATGTGCAGGGGATTACTTTTGACTCTATTCTATTAGACAAATAGGTTAATAACAACCTTCAAAGATTATATAGTACCTTACACTTTGCAAATTGCCTCTCCAGCCTTAGCTGCTTAAATGCTCCCAAGAATCCTGGTGGAGCTGGGAGTCAGAGAAAGTGTCATCATCCCCACTTGACACCCAAGGGATCTGAAGGCCAGGCAAGGTGTGCCCTGGTTTAGGGTCCCCAAGTATTGGTGAGAGAACCAACCAGAGGAGCTATGGGTCAGGGCCCTTCCTCGCCTAGCACTGCATGCACAATGCGCTCACTTCACAGATGGATGAACCAAGGCTAAGGGTTTTGCAGGGAAACAGAAGATGAGGTTGGCCAGGCATTGGTTAATGAGGCAGAGGTATTCATTTTGGTACCAAGGGTACTTTGAGCAAGTTAAAGGGGGAGCTCAGACATGCTGCCAGACACTAGAGCCAGTGTGCCGTCACTTTGAAGTATGGGGAATGACTGACTGAGTGAATCATTCTGTCCCAGGGTGGAGGGGGAGTCCCAGGACCATTTGTATTGGGTCTTGTAGTATATGTGAGAGTTTGTAGTGGGAGAAGGTAGTAATGGGAGGAGGAAAACCGACACTTAATAGAAAACCTACCAAGGGTCATATATCTGTACATCTGTCACTGGATTTTTCCTAATAACCTACTGAGGTGCTAGTGGTAATAATTAAGTGATGACATCAATTATTATTATCATATGCTGGGTTTGATGCTAAGTGCAGCCAATGAATTACCTCATTCAGTTCTTAAGGTACCCTTGGGAGGCGGGTGTTATCAACACTATTTCACAGATAAGGAAAGAAACGGCTTAACTAACTTCTCAAGTCACCCTGCTTCCAACATGGGTAAGCAGATCCTGTCTCAGGTGACCCATCGATGTAGTCTTTCCCCTTCAGAATTATTCTGTTTCAGGGCTGGCAGCAGCCAAAGGTAGCTTCTAAGTCAGTGGGTTTCAACTGGTTCTCCCTGTTCTAAGAACTCACATTTACCACCTGCTTTGTGGTGGTTCTGATGCAAAGCCCCAGGATAAACTCTTCGCCTTTGCTTAGTTGGCTGCTCTTATTCCCACCTGGCCTTCCTGCCCCAGTGAGCTCATCATTGGCCACTAAAACCTTCATTCAGCCTTGACCTCTGCCTAACTGCTTCCATTTCCACTGTGCCTTCTCTCGGTCCTGCCTTAGCCAGTTAGCCCTAGAACAATCTATGTCCTGTTTTGACTTCACAGCTTTACACTCAGGCTTTCCTCTCCATGCAGGAACCTCCCATCTTTGCCCTTTCCACCTGGCAAACTCTTATGTATACTTCAAGGCCCAATGCAAATGTTCCTGGGACTCTCCCTTTATCCTGAGGCAGAATTAGCCCCTCCCTCCCTCGTCTAGGTTCCCATTCCTCACCCAGCATAACAGAGTAGTTGTCTGTTACTTCTGCTTAGCATCTCTCCCCCTTTCTTCTGATAACATCATTGAGATTTTTTCCTCTGGGGAATCATCCCTGAGCAATGGAGGGTATGTGACTGGCTCTGCATCATCTTGGTCACAGATTTTTAATTGAATACAGCATGATTCCAGGACTTATAGTGGACTGCAGTGGGGAGGTTGTCTTTCCCCTGGGATTATTATCAGCCAGGGTATTTTTGGTCTGTAGAAGGCCTGCCTGAGAGTGTAGCCAACACAGAGAGAGGAAAGCAGAGCCAAGAGATGGGGACACCAAGACCAGATCCTGAGGGCATCCTTTGAGTTCCTGGATCCAGCTATCCCTGAGGCCAACTTCTTCCTATTCCTTTATATTTTTTTGATTAAAATGTTTGATCCTTTAGATTTTCCCCCCTCCCACTTACTATCATTTTTGCCTAAGCCAGTTTGAAGTATTTCTGTCACTTCAACTAGAGGAATCCTGACCAAAAGCCGTAATAATTCTTGGTTTGCATTAATTGTACCTAGTAGACTGTGAGCCTTATCAAGGCACTTCTAGTCATCTTTTCAGCCTGTGACTAGAGAGTGCTAAGAACATGGCAGGTGTTCAAAAAACATTAGAAGAGCAAGTGAGTGAACGGGTGAATGAATGAATGAATTTGATTCTGCCAAGGACTATGAAGGAATACAAAAAAAATACAAGAGATTATTCCTGTCTTCAAGGGGCTTATGGAATAAGTGAGGGAACACGCCCCATGAATGTGAGTGGTGATTGATGAACTAAGCAACAGTATAAAAGATGTCTGGAGGTAACTATCTTGAGTAGATCCAAATGAGCAGCCTGGACAGATCTCAGGTGACCCCTGAAGGAAGAGCCTTGTCAACAAGACTTTTGAGAGTGGGTTTTTGCTGTGTGGCAAGAATAGCGGAAGGCATTCCAAGGGAGTGAGGACGGAATGGACAAAGGTGCCAAGGCAAGAATGCCCATGAGCTAGGAAGATCTAGCTCCTGCTTCCCAGATTTCAGGATCCTCCTTGTCCTGTCATTGAAGCTAAATACATGAAAGGGTCCTACATAATGACCATTCACTGTTTTCATTTTTGTGCTTCTTATGAGTCTTTTCAAATAAATAAGTTGGGAGATCAGGAACAAAAAAGCCTTTGTCAGATCAAGTATAAGCATTTTTTGTTTTGGAAAATACAGTTGATGTTGTTGATATCTGAAGGCCCTCGCTGGTCACTGAATCACTCACCCACTCATATGACAGATGAGACAGTAAAGCCTCAGAGAGGTAGAGTGACAAGCCCAAAAACACACAGCTGATTAGCAGCAGAGTCAGGATCTGAACCTCTCCAACTCCCAGTATGATGGCTTCAGATTCCTTGGGAGGCAAAAAATAGATAAATGAAGAAACCCATCACTGGCTAAGAGATTTTGTCCCCTGCCTGGAGAAGGTTTCTGCAAGTGGAGAGGGGAATGAGAGAAAGGGCTGGACTGGCCTTGAATGCCAGCTGATTGGATCAGACTTTATCCTCTGCGTCATGGGCCCATTCGTGTCTCAATGGACCACAAGAAAGAGCCTGAGTGATCACATGAACTCTCCTTGGGCTCCTGATCCACTTGGGGCAGCAGTCTGTTAGAAATTGAATTGTGTCCTCCCCAAATTCACAGGTTGAAGTCCTATCCCCCCAAAGATTAAAAAGTGACCTTATTTGGAAAGAGATGATAAAGTTAATATAAGCGTAAGGGTGGGTCCTAATCCAGTATGACTGGTGTCCTTATGAAGCGGGGTCATTTGTACACAGACACACGCAGAGGGTAAGCATCATGTGAGCTCGAAGGCAGAGGTTGGGTGATATGGCTACAAGCTAAGCAACACCAAAGATTGCCAGCAAATCACCAGCATCTAGAGGAGAGGCATGGAACAGGGTCTCCTCACCACCCCCAGAAGGAACCAACCTGCTGACACCTTGATCTCAGACTTATGGCCTCCAGAACTGTGAGACAACACATGTCTGCTGTTTACGTCCCCAGCGTGGTCCTTCGTTATGGCAGTACCAGCCTAGATGCTCACCCTGTTCGTCAAGGCCCCAGCACGTGCTCCCTCTCCAGCCTTGTCTCTACCCCTGGTCACTTCCTGTCTGAGTTGTGACCACACATACCTTCCCTCAGTTTTCCACAGTGTTTATGCACACACAGCCCTCACACTGCTGGGAATGCTCTCCCTTATCCCCGGGTTATGCCAAAACCTCCCCAGCCTTCTGGTTCTAGCTTATCCTTCTGGATACTTTTCATCTCTGTAGCCAACTGTGTGTCCGGGCCTGCCTGGCACTAGAGGAACAGTGGTGAACATAACGGATGGAAGCTTGAGAGGAGGCAAAGACCAGAAAGAGAAAGTAAATGAACAGCACCGATCTCAGGAATGGTAATGCAGTAATAACAATAAAATAGGGTTTTGTGCTAGAGACCAAGGAGCCACTGAGGGTCAGGAAAGGCCTCATGCAGGTGAAACAACTCGACTGAAGTCTCAGTGACAGGAAGGACCCGTATGGTCAACTGATGCCCACTTCCATCTTCCTGGAGTGAGGTAACCCCCATTTCAGACTCTTGAGGTACCATGCATTTCTCCTTCATAGCCCCCAGCACTGATACAATTTTCTATTTATTTACATGATTATTTGATTATCACCTGAGGCCCCCACTGGGCTGTACACTCCATGAAGCAGGGAACGTGACTCATTTTGCTTACCACTGCCTGGCGCAAAAGACTGCACTCAGTTAATATTTGTGGAATTACTGAATCACGTTCCAAGCAAGGGCGATGAATTCCAAATCCTGATTGGGGCAGCTTAGGTAGCAAGGAGTTACCCATACCTTTTGGGCTCTGGAACTAATTGAGGGAGTTCTTTTCAGGGGCAGCTTTGCTGGCAGCCTTCTGAGCAAGACCCAAGGATGTGCTGGAGGAGAGCAAGAAGCCAGAGGCAGGGATTTGGCATCTTGGGGATGGTGTCAGCTGCACGAGCTTGCCTCTCTCCCAGAGGAACCACAGTCCCAGGGCAGGGGGTTCGGATCCATCTGCAGTGTAGGGCTCTGCAAAGCCTGGAAATAGGTTCTGTTCGCTAAGCGGAATTTTCCAGCCCCCAGCCGAGAAGCCAGAGAAGCTGGCTCCTTGCTAATTTCATTTCCCTAGCTCCCCAGCTTGGCAAGGCCTTGCTTCTCTAGCTGCAGTCTCTTCGAGCTTCATACCCAGCTCCCCTAGCCAAAGAAAGAAAGCTGTGACTCACCAGAAATTTTCATTGCTGTTTTCTGGCCAAAAGAAAAAAAAAAAAAGAAAAAGAAAAAGAAAAAGAAAATAGATATACATATATATGTGAAAGTTCTCACATAATGCCCTAGCTCAGCAGCTTCTGCCGGCTGCATAGATAGTGGGATGCAAGATGGGAAAAGCAGAAAGGCTGTTCAAGATGGGCCTTAGAGGAGAGAGCACCTACCGGGTTCACTGCGACATCTTCCAAAAGCGTGGCCACAATAGGCAGAAATGGCTGCTGGCACAGAGAGCTGGGTCTTAGGTCAAAGGGGTCCTGTTCTCAAAAGGGACAAATAACCTCCTAAGAAAGGACGGTGGGTGTCCAGTTCTGCCCTGTGTGGTTTGGGTGCTTCTTTGTGTGGTCCCCGTACAATCCAGATGGCCAGTGGGATGGTGACAGATAAGCTTGCCGAGGGCCCTCAACTACCTACATCTGTCCCCTCCCCCACTTTGCTTTCTGGGCTCCAGCCACATTGGCCTTTATTTAGTTCCTTAAATGCCCCAAACTCCCTTGCCCTGCTGTGAACCTGTGCCTATTCTGTTCCCTCTGCCTGGGCCCTTCTCCCCTGAGCCACAGCCCCTTTACCTGGCTATCCTCCCCCACACACTTTTCCTTTAGTGCCCAGCCTAAAGAGCTCTACTCAGGGATTACTTAGGGACCCCCAGGCCAGGTCCCCTTGTTATGGGCTCTCGTGGCACCATGCGATGTCCTCTCTAGCACTTTCACAGGTGTAACTTGACACGCGTTTGCGGCGCTCCTTGAGGGGTGTCTGTCTCCCCCACTAAACTGTAAACTCTATGGAGGCAGGAACTGTGTCCGTTGTGCTCAAAATTGTGTCCCTAAGGTCTAGTCCATATGAAATATTCAATAAAAATGTACTGAATGGATGAACGGCTGAAGGAATTACCATGTAGCTGTTTTCAGATGTTTAATCCCAAGGCTCATGGTACAGTTATAAGTAGCCAGGCCACAAGGGACAAGTGACCTGCATAAAGTCACACAGGCAGTGTGGTGGACACCTACCCTCAAGTCCAGGCTTCTTTCTGTTTTGTCATGCTGGGTACCATCTGTGGCTCTTGCCGCCTCCTCCTCCTCCTCCTCCTCCTCCTCCTCCTCCTCCCCTTCTTCTTCTTCTTCTTCTTCTTCTTCTTCTTCTTTTTAAAGATTTTATTTATTTATTTGATAGAGAGATAGAGCACGAGTAGGCAGAGCAGCAGGCAGAGGGAGAGAGAGAAGCAGGCTCTCCACTGAGCAGAGAGCTGGATGCGGGGCTCCATCCCAGGACCTTGGGATCATGGCCTGAGCCGAAGGCAGCTGTTTAACCGACTGGGTCACCAGGCGCCCCTTGCCTCTTCTTTCTGATATGCTGAGAGCCTGGTATCATTGTGGCCAAGAGCACAAGTGGCAGCTTTCCATGGAGTGGTCAGTTCTGCCCGTGACCCTGGCTATAGACAGCCCTGTTCACCCCAGCCTTTTAGTCTACAAATGAGCTGCCCCATACCAAGGGAGCCAGGGCTGGACGAAGGTGAGGGGAGTAGAACAAGCAGTCTCCCATGCTGGGATAGACCAAGAGGATGGGCCCACTGGTTGAATGGCAGGCCCGGGCAGCATCTCTGCAGAGAAGGATGAGCTAGCCCATTGTCCCCATCCTAGACAACAAGGGAGGGGAGGAGCCCAGCCCGGCCCCATCCCTCCAGCTGCAGCCTGGCCAGGACTCCCAAGGATTTGCCTCTTCTGCCACATGGTCCTGCACATTTGTGAAGAGTTCCATGTCATTCCGTGGTTTCAAATACCATCCGAGTGCTTGCTGCTAGTTTCCCCATTTGTTTCTCTAGCCCAGATATCACCATCTGGATGTTCCTGAAGCCCTTTAGACTTGTCACGTTCAAACAGAGCTCCTCTCCTTCCCTCCCTACCTCACCACTGCCCTGCTTCCCCTCAGCTTCGCAGATGCCACCCTGTTCTTCCAGGTGCCCAACCCAGGAAACTTGGGATTCATCATGGAATCACACCCATCCCAAACCCCATCCTCTCAATCTCCAGGGCCAGTCTGTTCACTACATAGATATTTCTCAAATCCCTCAACTTCCCTTTTGGCCCCTTTAAGCCTGTTCTGCACAGAGCAGTCTGCAAATGTAGTTTTACCCTGTCACTCCCCTGATCTAGACTCTTTGATGGTTCCCCACTGACTTAAGAACAGAGCTCAAACTCTCTAATGGGACTTTTAAAGGCCCTTGGCTATGTGGCTTCTTCCTAATTCTCCAACCTTATTTGTCACTCCCACCTCCAGCCCAGAATACCATGCTCCAGCCCCCGCCTTGACTACGTTCTGTTCACCCACGTACTTTCTCTGGCATCCCTCTGGGCCTTTGTTCACCGTATTTCTTCATCTAGAAAGCTCTGCCCTTTCAAACTCCTTTGCAGCCTTTATTTCTCAGTCTAGAAAGTGCTTCCTCTGGGAAGCCATCCACCACCTTGCCACCAAATGTGGGCAAGGGGGCCCTGCTCTGCTCCACAGCTGCTTCTCATCACTCCGTTCAGGAGGCTGTATCATCATCTTCTGTGTGTCCCCCTCACTTCAGTGAGTGGAAGACATGTGGGAGCAGGGTCTTGCCTGCTGTGGTCCCTGCTGCATGCACACACGTGCACACACACACAGTGAGTGAGTGAAGCCTGAGAGGACTGAGGCCCTCATCTTTCCAGCAGCTGCTCACTCCAGCTTGATGAGTCCTTGGTTGCTTTCTGGTAGCTTTGTCCCCCATTTCTGTCTTTCTCTTATTGACTCTCTCTGACCAGGTGACCTAATTTAATGGTCCCCAAGCCATCCTAGCACTTCTGTACCCTTTCAAGATCACTCGTCTTCTTTCTCCTCTGCCTGAAATTCACCTTCTGGCTGTGACTTCCATAAATTTTGTACATTTAATTCCCCAGTGATCCTTCCCCGATTTAATTCCCCAATGCTGTTCAATTCTTGCATCCCAGACTGAGCTAAGCCCCTGAAGTAATTTAAGTAACAGCTCAATTATCTCATCTCTCCTTTAATCTTTCCATTTCTATCAGCACCTAGGAAGCAGTGAAAAATGGGATGTGCAAAATGTTTTCTGCCCAAACCTTCTTCTCCCTTGCAGTTCTTATCTCAGTCTGTGTTATCAGCTTCCACCCCGTTGCTTGAGATCCAAAGCTTGGAATCACTATCCGTTCCTCCCTCCTCTTCCTTCCTTTCTATTTCCGGGAGGTCTCCAAGATTATCTGCTCTTCTCTTGAGGTATCTCGCAAGTCCAGCCTTCTCTGGCCATATTGCCACCCACCCAGAATCTCAACATCTCTCTTCTCCTGGACTAAACAATTCCTTTCTGGTCCTCCCTCTAGCTCCATGCCTATGCCTACACCCATCCATCCTCCCATCCACTCATCCATCTATCAGTCCACTCATCTATCCACCCATCTACTCGTTCACCTAACCACCCATCTATCCATCTACTCATCCATCCCTCCATCCATCCACCCACCCACTAATCCCTCCACTCACCCACCTATCCACCCATCCCTCCACTTACTCATCTATTTATCCATCCATCCATCCATCCATCCATCCACTCACCCATCTACCCATCCATCTACCCACTAATCCCTCCACTCACCCACCTATCCACCCATCCCATTCACTTACTCATCTATTTATCCATCCATCCATCCATCCATCCATCCATCCTGCAGTCTGCACTCAGTGATCTAAACACACATTGATTAGATCATACCTTTGCTTAAGTAACTTCCATGACTCCTCACTGCCTATAGCAGGCATTCTTAGCCCTGGTTGCACATTAGAATCTTATAGAAAATGTTTTAAAAAATGCTAATACTAAGGCTCTACACCTAGAGATTTTGATTTAATTGTTCTTGGATTGGACCTGGGTCTTGATGTTTTCTTAGCTCCTCAGGTGATTCTAGTATGCAATCTAGTGCAGAACCATGTGGCTTAGAGACTAAGTTCCAAGCTCATTAGCCTGGCATTCATTGCTCCCTATAATCAAGCCCTTAATCTGTCTCTCCAGCTTCATGTCTTTCTAGTCTTCCCCTAACATATTTGAAGGTCTAGCTCTAATGAGCTATCATCTGTCTTTTATGCCTGCTGCCCTCTGTCTACAATTCTATCTCTCTCCGCCCCTCTGTTTGGAAAACTCCTACCCGTTCTTCAAGACCCAGCACAAATATGTACTTTTCTCATGGGTCTCTCTTCCATAGTATCCACTATGAGTCAGGCACGTTGCTGGGTGCTGGATGTGTGCCCGGAACAGAACAGTCCCTCCTGTGAAAGAACTTACAGGAGGATGAAGGGTGGGGATGGAAACTCCTTAAGGAAAATGTTCTCTGAATGTGTTAGAACTCCCAGAGGGCTGGTTAGAGAGAACATGGATGCTGGGCCTAGCCCTAGGATTTCTTATTAAATGGCCTGCGGTGGCCCTAAGAACTCGCATTTCCAGCAGGTTCTCAACTGATGCCAATGTTACTGGTCTGGGTACACAGTTTGAGGACCCACGCCTTAGCGTGTGGTCACAGGCATGCTGAGGAGGTGTCTTTGAAGGTGAGACTGAAAGGAAGAGAAGGAGGCAATCAGGAGAAGGGCTGGGGCTCATGAATTCCAGATGGAGGGAATAGCATGTGTGAGGGCCCCAGCGGGAGGGAACCTGGCACAAAGGAAAGGGGCCTGTGTGCCTGGGATGTGGAGAGCACAGGAGGAGAGCGGTGCTTCTCCAACTTCTCAAGCAGAACTGACGTTCTGCATGTGTCTATTATAGCACTTTATCACCTCCCACTGTAATCCTTTCTTCTGCCTCAGCCACTTGGGAAGGAGCCCCTCCGAGGCACATCTGTGTCACTGTCACCCACAGCCCCCTGAGAGCTTTCAGAGGAAATGCTGGGGGATTTGGGCAGGGTGGTTATATTTTAGTGTTCTAGCTTTTTCTCTAGGCTATAAGCAAGGAGCGGTTCGTTCATTGTTTCTATGGCACAGCCTGTCCCTTCCCTTTTCTTTAGGCATTTTCCACCATAACCATCCTCTAAACCAAATTCCCTTCTCCCCAGTTCCTGCTACCTACATAGAATTTTAGTTCATTTGGTGACAGCAAGAAAATTTCTGTAAGTTAGGAGGCCCCTCCTCACCTGTCCTACCCAAGCTCCGGAGTTGGGGTGGGATGTGGGGTATGGGGGTGCTACAGGTGCCCAGAGGCTGTCAGGGCTGTACCCCTAGCACATCCCTTCAGCTGTGGGAGGAAGATGTGGACATAGTGAGAGTCAGCAGAATTCCCTCCCTCAAAAATGCTGCTAGTGGGTGGCTGAGCATATCCATGATCAGCCCTTGGAGGTGGCCCACCTTGAGGGCATGAGGGGAGCAATGCAGGTTGTGGGGGGTACTTTGGAGACCACCACCCTCAGGAGGCCCTCTCCTCCACATCCTGCCTATCAACCATCTCCTTCCCACCCCGGGAAGCAGAGTGAGGGAGGAATCAGGTTTAGGGGGCAAGAACCACCACGTGTGGGAATGTGAGAGTATGGGTTTGATTTTGGTTTCTAATTACAATTCCCTCTTTCTTCCTGGAGAATAGGATGTATATACCCTCTACTGTGGATGGCAGAGGGGCTTTGGGAAAGCATAGACAAGAGAGGGATAACACCCCAGCTAATTTTTCAAAAACATCCCTTTTCTCAAGCCTTGGGAAAGTATGGTAGGTAGATCTCTGGTTCTCAGACTTTAGCATGAATCAGAATCTCTAAGAGGGTGTGTTAGAACCCAGACTGCCACCTCTAGAGTTTGTGATTAGCAGGTCTGGAGTGGGGGTTGAGAATCTGCATTTCTAACAAGATTCCCGGTGATGTAGCAGCTGGTCTGAGGACCACACTCTGAGAACCCCTGTTTTAGCACAACACCCATCTTACTGGATGCTAAGAATCTCTCAATTGTTACAGGGGAAAGGTTATTTGTCTTATATGTACTTTACCTGAGCATCCCATTTGGGAAGATGAGTTAACATCCTCCTAAATATAGAACCTGAAACCCTCCGAGCCCCCAGTTCCATGGAGAGACAAAGACATGTGTTTCCAAGAGGCCATGAGACAAAAGCTGGCCCTGGGAGAGGACAGAAGGGTTCAGGGAGGCAGGGAAGGAAAAACTTTTTGTTTTTCCACTGCATAATTTTAGAACTAATACAAGTATTTCAATCACAATTGGTTGAGTATTTCTTAGCCTCAGGGAAGGCAGCTTCTTCCCAGAAGGGAGTGACGCACATAGCAAATGCCACATGCGGTGGGAGAGGAGAATGGGATAGGCCTTAGAGCCCAAAGTACTGGATTTGGCCCCAGCACTGCTCTGGGACCTTTGAGGGGGATTGCTTTACCAGCCGTGAATGTGTTCTAATGAAACTGAGCTCGAAAGGGTCATGAGGGTCAAAGGAGCTATGGTGGATGACAATGCAGAACACTGTGTGGGTGACAGTTCCAGTGAAGCCAACCTGAGCTGCCTTGGTTTCCACAGGAAGGACCAGTACCTCCTCTCGCCTGTGAACTGTTGGTATCTGGTCCTGCATCAGACCAGGAGGGAGAGTCGAGATCATGCCACCCTCAACGACATC
The DNA here is from genome assembly GCF_002288905.1 of Enhydra lutris kenyoni. Lineage (NCBI taxonomy): Eukaryota > Metazoa > Chordata > Mammalia > Carnivora > Mustelidae > Enhydra > Enhydra lutris. The sequence continues at coordinate 40,092,185 of NW_019154094.1, read as the reverse complement.
TTCATGAACAACGTCATCGTCCGCCTCTCACAGATCAGCGAGGATGTCATCAGACTCTTCAAAAAGGTGGGCAAGCGGGCCACTCCACCTGCTCAGATATCTCTGCCCCAGGCTGACCATGACAAAATTGCCAGCCAGATATGGTTTGGGAGCATAGGACCAGGAGGGCATGTGTGTTGTAGGGTTCAAGGGCCAAGGGCTAGATGTGGTATCCCAGACTAGTCTGAATCTGAATCTGAGTCTGAGTCTGAATCCTAGATATGGCTGGTGGCCTCAGCTTCAGCCATCACCCGCACAAAAATAAAAATTTCTGCATGGTTGGCAAGTACCACATGTTCATTGTAGGAAATTTGGAAAGATGGACATGAGCACACACAAAAATTAAAATCACCAGGAATGTTATCACTGCAATCATCACTTTGGTGCCATAGGGATTTCTTTTTCTTTTTTTTTTTTAATTTTTTAAAAAAATGTTTATAAACATATAATATATTATTATCCCCAGAGGTACAGGTCTGTGAATCGTCAGGTTTACACACTTCACAGCACTCACCATAGCATATACCATCCCCAATGTCCATAACCCCGCCCCCCTTCTCCCAACCCCCCTCCCCCCAGCAACCCTCAGTTTGTTTTGTGAGATTAAGAGTCACTTATGGTTTGTCTCCCTTCCAATCCCATCTTGTTTCATTTATTCTTCTCCTACCCCCTTAACCCCCCATGTTGCATCTCTACTTCCTCATATCAGGGAGATCATATGATAGTTGTCTTTCTCTGATTGACTTATTTTGCTAAGCATGATACCCTGTAGTTCCATCCACGTCGTCGCAAATGGCAAGATTTCATTTCTTTTGATGGCTGCATAGTATTCCATTGTGTATATATACCACATCTTCTTTATCCATTCATCTGTTGATGGACATCCAGGTTCTTTCCATAGTTTGGCTATTGTAGACATTGCTGCTATAAACATTCAGGTGCACATGCCCCTTCGGATCACTACGTTTGTATCTTCAGGGTAAATACCCAGTAGTGCAATTGCTGGGTCATAGGGTAGTTCTATTTTCAACATTTTGAGGAATCTCCATGTTGTTTTCCAGAGTGGTTGCACCAGCTTGCCATAGGGATTTCTTTATACAAACATAGGCAAATACATTTTCTGTTAAGTTCTCATATGTATTTGTTTTCCAGAATACATTTCCCGAATGAGATGAGACTGCATATTGATTTTACTCTTTGTTTATGTCATATGATAAATTATTTAACACTGCATCACAAAATTTTTGCATGCCAGTAAATTTATTTCTATGTCATTTTTTAATGATTCTGTAGTATTTCCTGATACAGCTTACTGTAATTTGTTTAATCAATCTTTTATTGTTGATCAGTCAGCTTATTTCCATTATTTTACTCTTCTAAATAACACTGTGGTGAGCTGCTTTGTATGTTTGCTTTTGTCACATTCACTGCCATTATCTTATGGTTCGTTTCTGCAACAGGACTTTTTGGGTCAAAAGTTTGCTCATTTTTAAAGTTTTTAACAAAGTGCATGGTTGCTTTCAGGAGGTTTTACTCATATAAATGCCCATAAGGCCAGGGCGCAGGGAGCAGTCACTTGTATGTGCCCTGAGATGTCTGTGTCCCAAGCTCCTTGCACAATGCCTGGCAAACAGTAGACGCTGTGGAAATGTTTGTAGAACCAAACCCACCTCTGTGGACTTCAGTTTCCTTCTCTGCAAAATAGGCTCGTCCTCTAGCCTCTGTGAGCCTCCTCTTCTGTGTCGGTCAGAAGGAGCTAAGATCAGCTACTTCCTAGGGACAGTGTGAGGGTTGAAGGAAACCTCACTGGTGTGAAGGAGGGGGAGGTGTTATTGAGGGAGTGGCTCAGGGTGTGGTCTCTGGGTCGAGAGTTCTTAAATTTCTGGATTCATGATCCTGGTTCCATCGTTTATTAGCTGGGTGTCTGGGCATTGTTACTTTAACTCTGTGTCTCAGTTTCTTCATTTGTGAGTTGGGGATAAAAAGACCCACAGGGCAGTGGGGAGGATTAAGAAGGTGTTAACCCCAAAAAGTAAGGCATGGAGAATGAGTGTTCGGGCAAGCTGGCTACCATTGTACCAACCAGTCCGTAAGACTGCTACTACTAAAATTATCGAGGTCGTCTGTTCTTGCCAGACGCCAATTTTAGGGATTGGTTGACCTGGGATTGCTAGAAGCACGGGGAAGAGGACGAGTTGATTTGAAATGTAATAATCTGTCTGTGGTCTATATTTGGATTGTCCACTTGGAGGATGACTTCTGCAGTGGAACTATAATCACAGGCTCGTTCCCTCCCACTGCACAGTTTGCGCTGGTCCCCTCCCGGGGCTGTGTTTATGAAACGTCGTCCAAGTTGAATATTTGTGTAAGCAAACATAATTAGAAAGGTAAATACAGGGCAATAAAAAAAACCATGGTGGTTTGCAAAGCCAGGCTGAGGTGATTCTGGTCACTCACTCTGGTCCTGAGCTCCTGCCTGCGGCTGCTGTCACATCTTTTTCCTGGGTGGAGTGACTCGCAGAGAAAGGGTCATCAGGGCCGTTAGGAAATGAAGGGTCTTTTTCCTGACTGAGCCCAGGGACAAGTGAAATAAATCTTTTCAGTTCTCATTTAGGCTGACAGCAGCATCATTGGTGATGGAGGTTAACAGGGTAGAAAATAATGAAAAAAGTCGACAGCTGAGCTTCTGGCTGCCTCGTTACCAGGCCACAGCTGGGAGGGGAACAAAGGAAGCGACCTGGCCCCTGTGGGCTGGGAGAGAGCTGGGGATGGGCCTGGCTGGCTGACTTAACATAGTGCCGTCCCTTTGTGTCACATCAGTGATAGATAATCTCGGCACTGAAGCTGCCCTCCTTCTGTACTAATAGATCCCACAGACCTTGGTACAATGAGGGGGCCAGCCCCTGGTCAGACTGTGGGGGGGGGATCGTCAGTCACCCCATTCTATAGATGAGGAGGTCTAGCTCACAAACCTGCAAGAGAACCCAGACTTGTCCACTTTTGGCCTGTGGTCACCACCAGCAGGAGGCAGTATGGCTGGGTTTTGGGAGTTTGTTCCAGAACTGCCCCTCACTGACTCGTGAACCTGGGCAAGTCTCTGAGCCCTCTGAGCCTCCACGTTTACATCTGGGAGATGGAGGCGGTGACACTGCCCACTTCAGGGGGCTGCTTGGAAGAGCCGAGGTAGGCCAAGTGTCCAGCACAGGCCTGGCATCCAGCAGGTACTCATTCAGTGGCGGCTCAATCTTGATCTTAAAGAATTGGACCACCTCCCCATTCCTGAGCTGGGTCCTAGCACTCAGGTGGGTGTTCCCACCAACTCATGCTCTGCAGGAGGTGGGAGTAGCTTCAAGGCCTGGTGTCCTTCCTGGGCTTGGGACTGGGGCAGTGACTCTGCCTGCCGGCTTCTCTCAGACTCAGGATGCTCTTTGACTTCTTAACTTACCTCCGCACGATGCTCCAGTCCCCCTTTCACAGTGCAGTCTCATCTGATGACTAGAGGCAGCACTTCAAATTCTGTAAGCCATCCCAGCATTCCTGTGGGTGGGTGGACAAATGCTTGCGGGAGGCCGTTGCTTTAAGTGTCAGATAAAGATCTGTCATAGCAAAAGGAACTGGCTGAGACCTTAGAGACCATCCTAGTGGTCAGGGCTCTTATGGTGGCCAACAACAGAAACCTGGCTCAGCTGGCTTGAAGGAAGAAAGGCATTTAACCTCCAGAGCCAAGTCTGGCCTCAGGCGTTGGGGCTTCAGGGGCACAAAAGCACTTCATTTCTTTGCAACTGTGCTCTGATTTTCTCTCTTTTCTAATATTTTTTTGGCGTGGGGTGAAGGGCTCTCTTGTAGTCTCTCTCCATGTGGTCATGGAGACAACCATGTCCTCGCTCCATGTGGAGAGAGACAACCGCATGGTCTCTGCAGCTCCGGGCGCACATTCCCACCTGCTTCAAGTCCTATAGAAATTGAGAGAGCTTGTCTCCCAGAATGGACCTTCTGGGCTCTGACTGCCCAGCATGGGTCACGCTTGCTCTCCTGGAGCTGCCCCGGTGGCCAGCAAGATGCTGTGCTCTGACTGACGGGGCCTGGAAACATCCCCACCCCGAAGCTGGGTGTACATTCAACTCCACCCAACCCATGGAGTCTTCTTACAAGAAGGGAAAGGGATTCCTGCGTGGCTCAATTAAGCATCTGATTCTTGATTTTCGGCTCAGGTCATGATCTCAGTGTCATGAGCTCGAGCCCTGCACTGGGCTCTGCTTAAGATTCTCTCTTCCTCTGCCCCACCCACCCCACCCCTGTTTGCTTTTGCTTTCACTCTGTCTCCCTCTCTTAAAAAAATAAAAGAAGGGAGAAATAAAACAATAGATGTCCACTAGGTCTCTGTTCCAGTCCCTTTATCATCCTCTGCAGTTTTCCCTCTGCTAGATGTCCCTCATAAAGGACCTTCATTATCTCTCACGATGGCTCGTTCCATTTGGGATCAATCATGATCAATAGAAAATTCTCCCCAGTATCGAAGGGAAATCTCGAGTGTTGACACTCATGGTCCTGGTTACATCCTGAGGGCCACTCAGATCAGTCCACATGGAAACTTGTCTATTGCTTGAGGACAGAAATCATGACCACCCCCCAGTCAGGTCTTCCCCACCTCTGGGTAGATATTCCAGGTCCCTTCAGTTTTCCCCTGTGATTTGGCTTTGTGTTTTCCCCTCAACCTAGGTCATACCCTACACTTTCCTAGCCTGCACAAGTTAACATTCAGAACCATTCAGAATACTCAAGGAAGGTTTGACCAGCTAAGAGTAGAGCAGGGCTCTCTGACACATTATTTCTAATAATAAAATCTATGCAGGCATTTGCTTTTTTGACCTTAGTCTCATCACATGGTTGGCTCCCTCTGAGCTCCCTGTGTGAATCCCCAGGTATTTTCATGCCAACTGTTTTTTTAATCTGTCTTAGAAATTCTGCACTTGTGTTTCTTTATATTTGGTCTTTTAAAACTTCATTTTATTTGATTCTGGTCAAATGGGATCAGTGTTTTTATTTAAGTGATTTTTCAAGCAGCAATAGGGTAACTCTTCTAAGAGGTCCTAATTCCTCCTCTATGGGGAAAGCCTGTTTTATAGCTTCTCCATGTTTCCCTCTGTGTTATCTTCTGCTGTGTGTCAATTCTTTTTTTTTTTTTTTTAAAGATTTTATTTATTTATTTGACAGACAGAGATCACAAGTAGGCAGAGAGGCAGGCAGAGAGAGAGGAAGGGAAGCAGGCTCCCTGCCGAGCAGAGAGCCCGATGCGGGACTCAATCCCAGGACCCTGAGATCATGACCTGAGCCGAAGGCAGCGGCTTAACCCACTGAGCCACCCAGGCGCCCTGTGTGTCAATTCTTTAACCCCATGTTTGAGTATTCTTAACCTTCTTGGTGGAGAGGTGGAAAGTGGGTCAGAGGGTTGAGGGTGAGTTCATAGTGAGGATGACCTTTGAGTTGGGCATTGAAGGATGAATAGGAGTCTGCCAAGTGGGGAAAGGAGGTTCAAAGTTCAGAGTTCAGAGAAAGTCAAGGGCAAAGGGGTAGAGTGTATCATGATGGAGGTCCAAGGCAACTCAGAAGGGAGGCTGCAAAATGTCAGGTGTCCACTGATTTTGGTTCTTAAGGACAATCTGTGTGGCCCTCACTATGTTAAGAAAAATTAAACCAATACTTAAAAACTGGGAGATTTCACATAAAAATTAGCACCTTGTGTTTCTCTTCAAAAATTAGAAGCTCTGAGGCGTATCTGGGCGGCTAAGCTGGTTAAACATTTGACTCTTGATTTTGACTCAGGCCATGATCTTAGGATCATGAGATTGAGCCCCACGTTGGGCTCTGTGCTCAGCGGGGAGTCTGTTGAAGATTCTCTCTCTCTTCCTCATTCTTCCTCTGCCCTTTACCCCCTGTGCATGCTCTCTCTAGAATAACAAATAAATTAAAAGAATAAAAATAAAAAAGAAACTTTGCCAATATCAGATCCACATGGGTTGTCCATATTTGGTAGTAGTTGGCTGGAACTGAGTAGCTGGTAGCCCCTTTAGGCAGGGCACACTGTCCCCACCATCCCAGGGTCCCTGTTGTTGTCTGGTGTAGCACACCTGTTTGGCTCCTTTATTTTGCCTCCCTGGCCTTTCTGCATTTGAATTTGTGGCCTCATTTTTAAGCATGATCCACAAATTCGAGCATCAGGAACACCACCTGGTGGTCTGGTTAAACAGGTTTGCTAGGCCCCATTGCCACAGGGTCTGATTTGGGAGAGTGGAGAATGGCCCCAGAATCTGCCTTTCTCAGAAGCTCCCCGGTGATGCTGCTGCTGCTGCTTGCTGTCTGGGGACCACACATGGAGAATGTTTTACAGGTGAGGAAACTGAGGCCTACCTCTGGTAAGCACAGAGTCTGGCCCCGAACACAGGTTTTCCACGCCAGCTCCTGTACTGAATCCACCAACCCCTGCAGAGCCCCAGTGGGGAGGGTCCATCTGCATCCTGCCTGCTTTCCCTTCCTGCCCCTATGGTGTCTGAGACGGGGCATGGAAGCCCATTCATTCCATTTTCAGTCTCAGCCTCCTTAACAATAGCCATCCATTATTCTATGCTCTGATGCCTGCAGAATTTAATTACTTCCCTGGCCATGAAGTGAATTTGATTGTTGGGAACTGCGGTGTTCTGGAGGAAGCACTAATGAGGAAAGACTCTTAGCAGAGACGACAAGGCATCTGGGGGGTTGGTGTTTGAAAGCAGCCATTCACTGTGTGGCAATAGGTCTTGGTCTTCAGTGAGGTTTTCGTTCCCGCCTCGAAGATGTCCGTCGCATTTCATAAATAAATCAGGGCTTTTGTGTCCAATAATTGCCTTGCTTTGTAACCAAGATCAAAAGCACCCATGGCCTTGGATTCAAAGCCAAGTTTATTTTTTATTTCTTGGTTGCAGGAGAGAGCGAGGGTTTGCATGCTGGCAGGTCCAGCTAGGAGGCCTGCATAGAGAGATAGAGAGAGAGAGCAAAGTGGGCAAACTGCCAAGGGAATGAGAAACCTTCAGCTAATCCCCACTGGCTACCAGGGAGACAAAATCATGAACACTCACTCTGCTAGTAGAGCCTGCTGAGCTGGTCCCCATCAGGCATTCTCGACTCATTCGATAAACATATATCAGTGCTATCATGATGGTAAGTAAACAGTAATTATAGAAAGCAAACAGTGAGTGCTTACTGTGTGCTGGGCTCTGGGCTAAGCACTCCATAGATATTCAATTCTGAAAGCCTAAGTGCAAGATGCCATCACCATCCCATTTTACAGATGAGGGAATGGATACTCATAAAGGTGAGCTGGAATTTGAGTTCAGATGTGGCTGACTGGAGCCCATGCTTGGTGGTAGACAGTTGCTAAAGAAGACAGAGATGAGTCAGACACATTGCCCTCTTGGGGAGATCACACTGTAGAACAGAAGCAAAGACACAGGTGTGTAACTGTGATTCGAATACAGCAGAGAGGGACTTGGGTTCAGAGGGAGAACTTCTAATCTGGGCTGGGGGTTGGGGCTCAGAGAAGGTTGAATGTTGGGGATGCAGAATTTGAAGTGAGTCTTGAAGGATTAGGATTTGTTCCAGTGTGGGTTTCCCCAGGAAGCCAGCATTATAATGCAGAAGTATATTAGTGAGTGCTCTTAGGGGTACCCAGCTGCAGAAGGAAAAGAAGGAAAGCAGGAGGCAGTGAATGGAGAAGTTGTGCTTTGGTGCAGTCACAACTAAAGCCTCGGTTGACTTCTGCGGGGGAGCTCCAAAGTTGGGTGGCCCTTCTGAGTTCTCCTGAGTAGGGGCAAGGAGACTGGGCCTTTATACCTTCTTATTGCTCCCAGAAGGGGGCATGGTCTTGAGCGGATACCTCTTTAGTTAAGGCAGTTCCAAAGAGGGCCAACAGCTGGGGTGTCTGCCAGTAGCACTCCTCACAGCTAGGGAGCCAAATACTGTGCACCTGAAAGGGACCTGGGTGGCGCATCACTGTGTCCACACAGATACGCAGGGATTTGAGAAAAGTCAGACACAGGAATCCAGACCACAGCAAAGGCTGGTGGACAGAAGTGTCTGGGTGCTGCAGCATGAACAGGTAGGTTGGTGTTGCTGTTCGGTGCAGTGCTTAGGGCTGTAGACAGATTCTCTGGCTCAATCCTGGTTCTGCCACTTTCTGGCCTTGTGAGCTTAGCCTAAAACTCTCGATCTTCTAAGTTTTGTCATTTTCAAGATGAAGCTAATAATAACCTCCTTCATGGGGTTGTTGTAAGGATTGAAAAAAGATGATCTAAAACCACTAGCTGGTACACAGTAAGCAATCAGTAAATACTAGCTATTATTAGGAAGGTTCTTGGGATTTTGAGAGAGAACATAGGGAGACTTAAGTTTGGAGATGGAGTGAAGGAGTATTTGATTCAGGGCACACGGGTTAAACAAAGGGTCAGAAATAAGAAAATATGCTCGGGAAGCCACTCACTGATTAGTTCTAAATGATGGTGGCCTTCTGTCTTTTATAATCTCATTTCTTTTTCTTGCCTTATATTGGCTATGACCTCCATCTAGGAATGGGAGAGAAATGGTATTTTTAATTTTTACTTTTTAATTTTTTAAAAAGATTTATTTATTTGAGAAAGAGAGACAGAGAGAGAAAGAGAGCAAGCCCACGAGCAAGTGCAGGGAGGGGCAAAAGGAGAGAGAGAATCCCAAAGCAGACTCCCCAGTGAGTGCTGAGCCTGATGTGGGGCTCAATCCCAGGACCCTGAGATCATGACCCCGGTCTAGATCAAGAGTGGGCCACTTAACAACTGAGCCCACTGGATGCCCCAGTATTTTGACTTTGAAAAGACATGCTTCTAACTCTTCATCATTTAGGACAAAAACTCTTAGCAAATAGAAATAAATAGGAACATCCTTAGCCTGTTAGGATATTTATCAAAAGCCAACAGCAAATATCATACTTCCCACTGAAGAGAATTCAGTAAAATGGCTTGCTACAGAAATTAATAATGTTCCTGTATGTCAGCTATGTCCATTTAGAAAATGTAATTTAAAAAGTGCATACATCGGAAAACAAGAATGATTGAAAATTAATGCCATTACTGCTACAAATTAGCTACATCCTGGAAGTTTTGATGAGTGATGCTTTCATTGTCATGTGGATATAAATATTTCATAATTTCCATGGCAACTTCTTCTTTGACCCATGCATTATTCAGAACTATGTTTGTTTTAGTTCCAAATGTTTTTTTTTTAAAGCTTTGCACTTGCTTTTACTTTCTAACTTTATCTCTGTGTGCTAAGAAAATAAGATCTGTAGGTTGTATTTTTGTATTTTTTATTTTTATTGAAGCATTTGCCTTATCAGATATCAAGACTTCCTCTACAGTGATAGTCAGGAAAATAGCAGGTACTAGAGGAGCACTAGGTCCGCTGACTAATGGGAGAACAGAACCTTTTGCAAATGGGAGCACAATAAGTGACAGTGGTGCATTATGGATTGGTCACGGGGGAGTGTAGACTCTTTGGAAAGAGGGTGGATTCCATTGGTTGTCATTTTGGGGGTTATGTTTAGGAAATGATTTTACACATACACACACATATATTTTTTTGTATAGAAAAATAAAACCTCTACCTTAGTTCACAAAAATATATTCTAGATGGATTAAAGCACTAGAGGTGAAAAGCAGAACTTCGAAACTATAGAAGAAAATATAGGAGGTTATATTTAAAACCTTGGTGGTAGGAAAAGAAACATAAAAAGGAATGTTTCTTCTGCCTAAAGGAAACATAAAAAAGCACAAACTGTAAAGAAAAATACTGATAAATCCCGTTATAGAAAAATAAAAAAATCTTCCTACAACAACAAATAAGTAAAGACAAAACAAAAAGAAACACAGTTTGACTCCTATTAGATTGGTTGGACAGTCCTAAGTGCCGACAAGAGGGGAGTAAGAGGGGCTCTCATAACCTCCTAATAAACATGCAAATTGGTCCAGCCCCTTTGGAAAACAACTGGGCAGCATCTAGCAACAGTGAGTGAAGAGGTGTACCCCCTATGACCCAGCAATTCCACTTTTAAGATCTATAAAAATATTCTAGCATATCACACACACACACACACACACACACACACACACACACACACACCCTTTATATGAGGGTGTTTGCTACAATAGTGTTTATAGTAAAGAAACAGAAAAATCACCTAAATGTCCATCACGAAGGGGATGGCTAAATAAGCTATAGTTAGTCCTACAGTGGGCTAACATACAATCTGGAAGATGAAGGAATTAGATCTGTATGTATCAGTGTGGACAAAACTGGAAAATGAAATGTTGGGTGAAAAAAGCAAGATGAGCTATAATTTTTTTTTTAAATGTTTGCTTTCTTTTTTTTTTTTTAAGATTTTATTTATTTATTTGACAGAGAGAGAGCACAAGCAGGCAGAGTGGCAGGCAGAGGGGAAGAGAGAAGCAGGCTCCCTGCCGAGCAAGGATCCCAATGCGGGACTCGATCCCAGGACCCCGGGGTCATGACCTGAGCTGAAGGCAGCCACTTAACCAGTTGAGCCACCCAGGTGTCCCGAGCGATGATGTTTTTAAACAAGTTAAAATGGAAAGTAATAGTTCATATTGTTTATATCGTGAGATGGTGTGACTTAAGGCTATGCAAAGGTGGGCTGTGTAAGAAGACACACTAGCTTAAGAGTAGCAGTTGAGGAATAAGGGAGGAAGAGAGGGAACAAAGAACACTCCAGTTGTATCTGAATATTGTGATGTTTTGCTTTCTAAGAGTAGTTTTGAAGCCAAAATGGAAAAATCCAATTTGGATGGCAAGTTCATGACCATTTGTTATTGTTCTCTCTACCCTTCAGTATGTTTGAAATATCGGAGAACTGAAATTAAGGGGGGGCAAAAAGAAAGGGCAGTTGGAAACAGATAAAGGAAGCCCTTGGATCTTAGAATGAGAAGTTGGGCTTTATTTTCTAGACATTGGAGAACCACTGAAGGTTCTTGCATAGGGGATGACATAATCAGAGCCAAGTTTAAGAATGATTAATTTGGTATATCTGATGGCTTTGAAAGAGAGATGCTGGGCTCAGGGAGAGCAGTTACATGTTATTACACATACACACTGATAATGCAGATTGGTGGTGAAGGGTAGTAGGAACCTGGATCAGGGAGGGCGATACGAGAATAGAAACGAAGGAAGGGATGGATGGGCAGGTAGAGAGGTGGATGGGGAAGCTCATGGGTAGACAGGAGGACGTTTAGAGGAGGCACTGGGTGGATGAGTAGACTGGTGGATGGGTGAATGGGTACAAAGGTGTTGGATAGATGGGTACAGATATTTCTTTTTCAAAGATTTTATTTCTTTATTTGAGAGAGAGAGAGTGCAAGTGGGGGCGGGAGCAGAGGGAGAGGGACAAGCAGACTCCTTGATTATGGAGCCTGGTGCGGGGCTCGATCTCATGACCCCAAGATAACGATCTGAGCCACAATCAAGAGTCAGACACTTAACTGACTGAACCACCCAGGCACCCCGGGTGCATTCCTTTTTGAAGTGCCAATGCAATTTTCATGACATCTTGTTCACAGACAGTGCCAGTGGAATAGATCAGATGATGAAATGACAAGGAGGTGAAAGTCATGTCTTGGGTCAGTGATGCAGCAGTAATAAGCGATTAATCATGTTTTGAATCCAACAAATAAGCCTGACCACATTTGTATTCATCTGGGAGATCATGGTGGAGGGGAACAGCTCAAAACTCAGTGCTTTGGGGTTTTCATAGGTATTGGTTTTTCAGGAAGATAACTTTGTCATGCTCCCCAGGACACAGACTCCCCTTCGCTCACTCTCAATTTTTCTCTCCTTATCTGTAAGACATTCATGGCAATAAATGAAGGAAGGAAGGAAGGAAGGAAGGAAGGAAAGGAAAGAAGACAGACTTACATCAGGGACATAGTCCAGAAAGATTACTCCTGAATATGTTCTGCTTCCTCAGAGACTCAGGCCAGCAATCCACCCCATCTCCTGCTTTGACCTGGAGGCCAGGGGAAGGGCAGGGACTTGGTCACAGATAACAGAAATTCTGTAAAATGGCACTTGGCACTGTGTGTTATCTGATATTTACAATGATCCAAAGCAGAGCCTTGTAAATGTCAGCATGCTTTTTATACTACAGGCAGAGGAGTATCCACATTTTATAATTATTTTGGAATGTTTGGGGAAAAAAATTCTAAAGGCACAGAGAGTGCTAACCTTTCCAGTGGAGGCAGCAGCGTGGAGTGGTTGAGGGAATCACATCTACCAGCTCTGTGGTCTTGGGCAAATGACTCTACCTTCCCTGAGCTCCTGTGTCCTCATCTTTAAAGGGGGGTGGTGAGTGATTTAATGATGGTGCCTCCCATAGAGGGCTGATAATAGGCTTAAGTGAGGTGTTGTCTGTAAAGCAGGAGTCATTGGGGCTGGCACATCCTGCGAGATCAATGAACAATAGCTATTATTATTGTCATTATCTATACTGACAAGTATTAGTAGTAATTATAGTCCGAAGCAGTATTGTTAACAATGATAATAAGTATTATTAGTAATAATACTTAGTATTACCAGGAGAGATCCAGAAACTCCTAGTCTGTGAGGTCACTTGTTCATAAGCATTCCAAGGTATGCTTGGACTTCCTCAGACCTGTTACTGTAAGCATTTCTGAAAGTGGAAGCCCTCTGCAAACAACATCCCAGAGAGATGCTGGGAGTGATTATAGGGGGAGGACGGTGATATTGCCGGGTTTCTGTGTATGCATCGTTGCGGGGTGGGGGGCACTTACCACTGCCCAGCACCTCTGATGAGTGGTCCCTGGGCTTCCTGCTTCCTGCAGTCTCATCCCAGCCCCGGCAACAGGGGGAAGAGTTCAGGGCTCCCGAGTGCATTCCAGACTCTTGTGCAGATGATAGCATTTGGAGCTGCAGCACTGGGAGACATAGACTAGTGTGGGAAAGGGAGGAAAAGCAGGAGGTGTCCAGGGCCAGGGAAGGGAGGACAATGGAGGAGAGGGGAAGAGTAACAAGGGTTCAGATGGAAGTTGGAGCAGAGTCTAGGCTACGGGTGATGTTTGGGGACGAGGGGCCAGGATGTGGCAGAAAGCCCGCAGCCCAGTTATTGGCAAGCTAGGACACGGCTGGGAGAAACAGCCAGCTAGCTGTCCAAACTGTTGTTTCCAGGGATAGACTGACCTTACGGGACAAACTAGAGAAGCCCCATCCCTCTGAGACGTGCCTTTTCAGCCTTTGCTTGGGAAATAAGATCACAATTGCTCTGGGAGATGGCCAGTAGTACATATATCATATATTTAAATAGAGAACATCTGTGGGTCTCAAGTTTTGTTATTTGCGTAGAAAACAAGCAAGAGGGTGGAAACACAGTGGGATTTAGAACTAAAGGAGAGAAGAGAAATTTTTTATGTAGTTTTGTTTATTTGTTTCCTTGGAACCCCAGAACTAGGAAAGCCACGAACTGTCCCCAAAGGTCCCCAACATGAGCACATCTAGTTGAGCAAAGAGAGATAAACCTTGCTGGAGCAGCCCTGCCCAGGTGGAAGAGAGGCCCCGTGGATAACTGAGAGTTGAGGAAGCCTCCGTCTCACTCCTGGCTTTAACATTTTCTTGAGGATTGTTTAGAATGGTTTCCTTTAGAGAAGCGGAGGGAGTCTTGTCATTAAAACTCAACTTTTTTGGATGGTATTATTTTTCTAGACTTTAGCACTGGAAATGACCCACCTGTTAGTTTGCTTTTTAAAAATAGAGGGTGCCTGAGTGGCTTCCTCAGGTAAGCAGCTGCCTTTGGCTCAGGTCATGATCCCAGGGTCCTGGGATGGAGTCCCATGTCAGGCTCCCTGCTCCGTGGAGAGCCTGCTTCTCTCTCTGCCTGCCATTTCTCCTGCTTGTGACAAATAAAATAAATAAAATGTTAAAAAAATAAATAAAAATAGAACTTCTCAAATACAGCTCAGGAAGTCCCAGGACCTATAGTAACAGTTTTTGAGGGTTTCCCCCAAAAGTATGATTAGCCCTGCATTGAAAAAATAAATCAATCACCCATGGCAAGGTTTTTACAGGGTAAATAAATCGATTTTGCTCAGGAACTGTTGGGTCAAAAAATTTTTTGACAGTTGATCCCATGTTGACATGAACATGTGGGGTTTTTTTTGGGGAAAAAAAAAATGAGAGAGATTTTAAAAAGCCCCTTTTGCTCTTTTCTAGTTTCTGATTGCTTCTGCGTATTAGTTAGCTCATAAGCAAGCATTTATAGAGCTCCTCTATATGCAGGTCTTTGTGATCAGAACTACAGGAAGCCGCAGTCCCAGCCTTTAATAAGCTTATGCTCTAGTTGGTTGGAATTGGTCCTTTTGTAGGAAAGCTTGTACTTGGAGGGTTTTCAGGAGGCTCTCTTGCTCCGTGGGCATTTTGGTATGTATATTCAGACTGACACAAGCTCAGATTATATCAGTATTCTTTCACTTCAGCAGAAATGATCACCTATTGGACCCTCTAAACTGAAAGGCCAGAGGTAAAGTCTTGTTTGGACTTCGCGAGATCTAGGACGCTGATCCTGTTGTTAGGGCCTCGACTCACCTTGTGGTGGGCAAGACGGCTACAGGTAGCCCAAAACTCCTGACATCCTAGCTTAACAGCCCCAGAGGAGGGAGGATCTGAGAGTGTGGCTGTTAGAAAGCTCCTGGGGAGGAGTCTCACTGGCTCAGCCTGGAGTACATTTCTGTGCCTGGGCCAGTCACTAGACACAAGGTGCTGGGGTACTCTGGTCAGGCTGGGTCCCATGACTGATGGACCGTCCTGTATGATGATGCAAACAGGGGTCCGTCTCGCCATATCTCATCAGCTGTTATCAGGAGAAGGAGAAAGGGAGAAGTGAGAGGTGGTCATCATGGCTGATGTCTTTCTAGCAGGGCCGGTGGGCCAAAAAGGACCAGGTTAAGGAGAACCAGGTCTGCCCGCAAGTGGGAACGAGGGCCATGGATGTAGATTCCTGCACCGATGGTGGGAAAGTACACTGGATGGGCAGGTGGTGTCCTGGCAGAAGCCACACCCTCTTTCATACCTTCTTTTTGGCCAGGACTCATTGCCCTTACAGCCTTGCAATGGCTTCTTTCATCTGTGCGCCTACGTCTCATGCCAAGCCCTACAGAAGCAGACCAAAGACGACATGACAAATGCCATCTTTGGAGTCAGACTAGTCAAAAGCTGAATCCCGGCTCTGCCACTCCCTAGCTGTGCAACCTGGGGCAAGTAGCTTCACCCAGAAGGGGTGGAATCAGAAGATTCTCCAGCCCTTGTCTCTCAAGTGGGCATCCTAATAGTACCTACCTTTAAGGTTTCATTAGGTAATGTATGGAAGTGACTTTGGACAGTATTCAGCAAACGGAAAGTACATCACAAGTGCTAGCTGTAGTGGATAAAGCACAGATGGTGTCTCGTTCAGCTTTGGGTCTTTAGTACCTAGTTGGGGCTGGTATCCAGTAAGTATTCAATAAGTGCTTGCGTAGATGGAATTGAAGCCAGGTGAGGAGCTGGCCACAGAATTACAAGAGGAGGTAGTACAAGCAGGAGGATGGGAACGGGGGGCTCTGAGAATTTACAGTGGGCAATGGTGTCGGGGTCCATGGGGGAGACAGGGGTTTGGGTCTCAGAAGCCAGACTCTTCAGTGGCTCTCAACTGTCAGGGTAGGAGCAGGGCACTTGTTAAAAAGTCACTGTCCCAGGGTCCATCTTAGCAGGTCTGGGATCACTGTCTTTGACAAGCGCCAAGGGATTCAGAGGGCTGCCCCCTGGAGACCCCACTGGTTTCTGGGTCACAAACTCAGATGCCTCCCTGGGCCAGATGGGTGACGTGGATGGGTGAAAGGAGATGCTGGGTGCTGTGGCCAACCAGAGAGCACAAGCCTCATCTAGAGGGAGCTATCCTCCAAGTGGGGACTCGATATTGCCAGGTCTCCTAGTTTTTTCAAGAGAGGCTGAAAATCAAGACTTGTAAATGGAATTTCCTGACTTTTTTAGATGCTGAGAAACAAGTTGGATTTTTGAAAACACCAAAAGGCCAAATAAAACATGTCTGTAGCCAGAGAAGAGCTGCCACTTGGAGTCCTTGGTCTAAGGCTGTGGTTCTCACCCAGGGCGGTTTTGCACCCCAGGGAACATTTGGCTGCATCTTGTCCCAGTTTGGGTGGGGGTGGGGAATGCTACTGGCATCTAGTGGTTAGAGGCCCGGGATGTTGCTAACCCCCCTTCAATACACACACCATTGCTTCCACCTCAGAGAGTTAGGTGGCCAGAAATGACGTTGAACTGGCATGAGTTGTGGGCAGAAGAAAGAGGCAGGGCCAGAGACATCTGCCACCTGATTTTTACAGAGACAGAGCTCTGCCCTTCAACCCTGAGGAGCCCTGGCTGCCATGGCTGGGCCCTTGTTAGTCAGGTAGAATTGTTTTCTCCAGTGTGCACACTTCTGGTAGAAAAGCAGCCTGCCACCCCCAACCTCTACAGGCATGAAAATCATGCTAAAAATTCAAATAATGAGTGCTAATACATTGCCACTTGGGTCCCCAAGGGCTGGGTGTGATGGTCTGCTCAATGTTATCAGGGTTTTGGCCTCCTGTTCCTGGTGGAATGTTTAGTTTGGGCTCCTCATTCAGTAGTTTCTGGAAGTGTAGTTGAGAATATTTCCCTTCCCAACTATAACAAAATAACTGTGCAGTTCAGTAACGATTTGCTGAGGGCCTGCTCTGTGTGGGTGCTATGGGGCAGATGAACAGAGACTCGGGGTGGGGGGGTTCCATGTGGAGGCTTACCGTGCTGTGGAGAAAACCCACGAACCAGACCATGAGCCCTCTCCCTGCAGTCCACCCTCCATATAGGGGTTGAAGCACTGTTCTGGGCACCACTCTTTCCCACTCAGAAACATTCTGTGGCTCCAGTTCTACTCCGAATGAAGCCTGCCCTCCGTTAGCCTTGGTGATCTGACCCAGCCTCCATTTCAAGCTTACTTTCTGCTGTTCTGTTGGTGTGTGCCTCTCTTTGCAAACCAAACTTTGCCCTACACCCATTTTCCTGCCCTGCCCTTGCTTAGGCTGTGCCCCCCACCTGGAATGCCATCTCTGGCTATTCATGCACAGTGAGATGGCTCTGGTGGTACTCCCCCGCCACCCTCTTTATCCTCTTTATCTTTCACCCTCTATAGCTCTCTGTCTGCCTCCTGCCTTATTTATGTTCTTGACCTTTGACCTACCAACTGGGAGATTCTCAAAGGAAAAGCTAATTAAAAATTCAACTATATGTTCCTTTTCTGGGCAATCTGCTAGCATTGTCTCCGGCATCTGGTGGGTCCACTCAGCCTATGCTGCTAGCTCTTCATCTGGGCCTGGCCCAGTGCTGGGTGCTCCCATAAATGTCATCTCTCTGTATCTTTACAAGGACTCTGTGACACTCGGCACAGCATCCTACTTTTACAGATAAAAAAACTAAGGCTAGAGGAGCTTTCACTTCATTCATTCACAGACTCATTCAATATAGTTAATGAGCACCCACCATGACACAGGCTCTGTGGTGTTGCAGGGACATGGGAGTGGGAAACCCAGGAAGCAGATCTGAGACGGCTGAAGTTGGCATCTAGTAGAATGGCGAGGGAACATGCTTGGGGTCCGCACTTTGGGAGGGCAGGGGAGGGAGCAGATGAAGTCAAGCCATGCTGCAGGCAGCCTTGCTAGAAATCTTAGACAGCTTTGTGAGTAGTTCTAAAGATGGAGAAGCCCTTTAGAGCTGTCCCAGTTGAGAGGGGAGAGGCAGACTTTTATGACCCCCCACCCATTTTTCATCAGACAGAACCTGTTAGTGCTTGGAAGGGATGTTACCTTGTGTACTGAGGCCATCCCTGAAGGGTGCTCTTGGCTGGGGGCAGTCTGCTGGTAGCCCTCCCAGCAGCTGAGATATCTGAGCACCTGCCCTCAGAGAGAAAAATCTCTTTGTGCTCATGGGACCTTCATTCAAGTGGGGGAAACAAATGATCAATGAATTAACACGTTAAACAAGCAAGAGCATTACACGTCCCTTAATACGGAGGACAGAAACAGGTGCTCATTTTACATGCAGGGAAGCTGAGCTGTCCAGAGGTTTAATGGCTTAAAGCCCCACCTCCTGTCCTGGTCTCTGGCTCCAAAATTCAGCCCTCTCCACTGTATAACCAGGCCCGTACTAATCACCTAGAACCTCAAAAGTCAAACTAAAGATTGGTCTTGATCTTGTAAGAACTAAGGAGGCTCTGGAGGGAATACTGGCACAGGCATGCAGAACTGGGGACCAGAGTTAGGGACTTCGTTAAGGCACATCTTTAGAAGTCTGGGTCCTGCAGTGATGATGTGCTTGTTCTGGGACTGGTGGTCCCAGATGCTTAGGATGCTTTGGCTGCAGGTAAAAGAAAACTGTAGCTTCAAGTGACTTAACCAGCAAAACCACAGAAATGGAAGTTGGCTGAAAGGAAGGCTCTGGGTTCACTCAAAGCAGTTTCTCAGCAGCTCAGGAAGAAGCCAGGTTTCTTTTGCTCTGCTACCCAAGGTTACTTCCTGTTCTGGTCCTAAGGTGCCTGTTGGTAGCAACTGGGGCCCTCAGTAGAAAAGCTAAAACCTTCCCTCAACCATCTAAGTCCTTCTCTTCCATCCAGTTAAGTCACATGCTCAGCCCTGGACTAATAGGCCAGAGCATTACAGCTCCTCCGAGAACTCAGCTGGAGGAATCAATACAGAGCCAAATCCGGGGCCATTTTAGGAAGCAGAAAGGGTGCTGGGGCTGGATGTTGGGGAGGGAGTCAGCCTTACCTGCTACGGAGAGCAAGATTGAGCAGTTTGAGGGCAGGGCACAGTGACAGACCAAATTGAAGGGGAAGGACGAAAAATTTTTTTCAGAAATAACTCCAAGGTTTCCCGTTGCCATGCTTGGGATGGTATTATCTTTTTGACCAAACTCAAGGGGATGGGGGAAATTTCAGGTTTGATTTTGGATAATCTGAGTTTGATGTGATGAGGAAACATTCGAAGTGTATGGTTTTGCAACAAAGTTCTAAGTCTTTTTTTTTTTTTTTTTAAGATTTTATTTATTTATTTGACAGAGAGAGATCACAAGTAGATGGAGAGGCAGGCAGAGAGAGAGAGAGAGAGGAGGAAGCAGGCTCCCCACTGAGCAGAGAGCCCGATGCGGGACTCGATCCCAGGACCCTGAGATCATGACCTGAGCCAAAGGCAGCGGCTTAACCCACTGAGCCACCCAGGCGCCCCAAAGTTCTAAGTCTTGGAGCTGGGGCTCCAAGTACTGCAGGACAGAGCCGGGGAGAGGACTACCAAAATGATGACACACACAGCTGCAGGTCCCTGAGAAGTGGAAGCTGGAGTCAGGACTGTGTGGGGAGCTGGCTGGGGCAGGGCCTGGGAAGGCAAGACTGGTGGGAGTTTGAGAAGCAGGGCTCTCCTGGCAGAGCTGCTTCTAGGTATTCTTCTGACAGGGGTCTTTGCTCATGTGCACAGTGACAAGGTACAAGGATGTTCACCCCATCATTGCCTGAAATGTTAAGAGACTGGAGACAATCTAAATGCCCATTGTTATGAAGCTGTTTAATTAATTATGACTCATCTGGTATATGGAACCTCAAGCAGCTGTTAAAAAAAGGCGGATGCAGGACCTCTGTGACTGCAAAGGAAAAATCTCAAACATACGGTTAGGTGGAAAAAAGCAAGATGAAAAGATGGGTATAGAATACTTCTAGTTGTGTGAAGAAAAAAGAATACGCACTATCCACACATGTGTCTGTATATTCATAGACTGTTTCTGGATGGTATCAAAAGAAACTTCTAATAACAGTTGCCTCTGGGTGAGGTTGTGGGAGCTTGGGAGACTTGCTTTTTCCTTTTTGCCTTGCTGGCTCTTAGCGTTTCTTTAACCCTGTGCATTTGTTACCTATTGAAAAGTTAGATCATAAAAATAAATACATAAGAACCTGGGTCTTGGGTGTCAGAGAGGTTAATGAGACTGAGGACTGAGAGGAGGCTACTGGAGGGTGTCAGAGAGTCCAGAGTCCAGTCAGAGAGGCAAAAATCAGGGAGAGGGGCCACAGGGGAAACTGAGGCACAGGCTGTCAACTTCCTTGTGAGAATCAGGAATAGAAGGAGGTGGGCATAGCTGGTTGGGTTCGTTGACCACCACTGCAGATGCACGGGATGCATCTGGGGGATCCAAAGGTTCCCCCAGGAGCTTTGCACAGGAGGTTCTGCTCAGGCTGTGCCGTGGTTTGGGGTTCAGTCCCCCATTTTTAGCCACTAGAGCTGCAGGGAGGTCTAAGCACACCTCTGGACTGCCCAGAGCTTTGTCAGTCTTTTAAGAGACCTTCAGATGGGTGATTTCTGGCAACTGTAGTACCAGAAGCTGAGAGAAAGGCTGTGAGGTAGGAAAAGGAGCCTAGGAAGGCATCATATCTGGTCTTGAGCCTTCCTCTACTCCTGCTGAGTCCGGGGGCTCCTGACCTCTGTGGGGGGAGGGAGGAAGGCTGATCTCTGCCCATCATTCGCTGGTCATGCTTGAGCTGTGGGAGCTGAAAGGGGAACACAATGACTCGATGACTCGGCTCTCAGGGAGCAGAGATCAGGGCTCCCGTTTTCTTCCTCCCTCCCTCCCTCCCTTCCTTCCTTCATTCTTCTCTCTCTCTCTTTCTTTCTTTCTTTCTTTTAAATTTAAATTCAAGTATAATTAATGTACAGTGTTGTGGTAGTTTCAGGTGTACAGACTAATGATTCCATAATTCTATACACTAGTGTTCATCACGATAAGGTGCTGTTAGTCCCTTCACCTATTTCACCCATTCATTCCCCCACCCCCCTCCCCTCTGGCTTGTTCTCTGTATTTAAAAGTCTGTTTTATGGGGGTTGTCTCTTCTTTTGTTTGTTTTGTTTCTTAAATTTCACATATGAGTGAAATCATATGGTATTTTTCTTTCTCTGACTGACTTATTTCATTTAGCACTCTACCCTGTAGGCCCATCCATACTGTTGCAAATGGTAAGATTTCATTCTTTTTGATGGCTGAATAATATTCCATTGTACATATATGCCACATCTTTATCCATTCATGAGTGGGCACTTGGACTGCTTCCATATCTTGGCTATTGTAAATAATGCTGCAATAAACATAGGGGTGTATATATCTTTTAGAATTAGTGGTTTTTCTTTGGGTAAATACCCACTAGTGGAATTAATGAATCGTGTGGTAATTCTATTTTTAATTTTTTAAGGAACTTCCATACTGATTTCCACAGTGACTGCACCAGTTTGCATTCCCACTAACAGTGCAAAAAGGGTTCTATTTCCTTCACATTCTTGCCAAGACACGTTATTTTCAGGACTCCCACTTTCAACATGGAAACTTCACGTGATAGTCCAGGCAAACAGGGAGAGTATTAACCAAAACAATAATAATAGTAATAATAACAATAAACCTTAAGTAACAGAGAATCCTAGACTTTTCAGGCTGGGTGGGACCTGGAGATAATTTGTTCATTGTTTTCTGAATTGCTTCTCTCAATATAACAAATGTGTAAGTCACCTCATGGAACAAGAATCAAGATCATCTAAACCACATACTACAGCACTCCTTAGAAAGCCCACATACGTGAGGGTATGAAAGCCTCTCAAAAGTCCTTTTGTAAGAAAACCTGTCTCCCCTGGATCAACTAGCTTTTCCCAAGTGCATTTGCTTACAGAAGCCTCTGCCCCCCATTTTTTAGTGTAACGCTCAGTAGTGACTCCCAGACCAAGTTTTGGGAGGTGATGCTTTAGTTTAAGCTTCTTATTTTGTAGATGGTAAGGAAGGCTCCAAGCCCACATGGCCAGTCAGTGATGCAGTGGAGGCAACAACCCTGATCTCCTGCCTTGTGCTCCATAGCCTGTCTGTTAACCTCTATTGTTCATGATGAATTGAGATGTTAGATCATTATTTCCCAAACTGTGTTATATGGAACCCCACTCTTATGAGGGGCTAATGAGTATTGAGTGAGGGACACATACTCTGGTCATATCGGCTTAAGATCAACCCATAGTGGGAATGCAAGCTGGTGCAGCCACTCTGGAAAACAGCATGGAGGTTCCTCAAAAAGTTGAAAATAGAGCTACCCTACGACCCAGCAATCGCACTACTGGATATTTACCCTAAAGATATAAATGTAGGGATCCGAAGGGACACGTGCACCCGAATGTTTATAGCAGCAATGTCCACAATAGCTAAAGTATGGAAAGAACCTAGATGTCCATCAACAGACGAATGGATAAAGAAGAGGTGGG